>NC_133203.1:623490-630990 GCF_958299795.1 Porites lutea
CCCAGCTATTGCTGCAACTAGTCGCCTGACCTGTACACACGGAGTGATCTGTCGCCGCGACGTGTTGTTAGGCTAACCTATTAGCCCCGTGCAACAGGACAGAACATTGTTGGCCAACATGCAACTCCCTACCTTGTTGGATGTTACATGTTGCGTCTGTTTGTACACCCTGTTGCATGTTTTTGCATGTTGTTACGTGTTATTGCGGGGGGTTGTTGCACAAAGTTTGAAACCGGTCAAACTTTTAGCCACGTGCAAACGGACGCAACAACTCCCAACATTGTTGGGCCAACAATGTTGGGAGTTTTTACGTTCCTTTGCAATTAGCTTTAGAGATTAAAGCGCAAACGGACGCAACAACTCCCAACATTGTTGGGCCAATAATGTTGGGAGTTGTTGCGTCCGTTTGCTCTTAGCTATAATGATTAAAGCGACGATCGCATTGCATTCCGATCAAGTTTATTTTTACAACGTAAGCCAATAAAGGCGAAGAAATTTGTCACAAAAGTGCTACAGACTCAGAGTTTTTGTTTTCCTTATTCAAACTGTTGCTTTTTTTCTCGTCTTCTAAGTCGTGGTAGCTAGTAGCGTTACCTCCCAAAACAATTTTTTAATATGCGACAATTTCTTGAAAAACTGACTGTACGTTTTGATGGAAAACGCGCGACGAAAACGATGTCGGCAGGTACCGTACCCATAGAGAGAAGGTAAACATGTCCAGCGACGATCCCAAGGCATCATTGGTAAATAAGCCTTAATGCCCTGGTAGCAATAAGGCAAATGCAAAAAGTCTTAGAAGAAAAGCTAAGTCCAGTTTCGGTTATTGGGTTGTGAACTTCTTTCCCTTTTGATAGAAACTGTTCAAAATATTTGTTCTCTTAAAAATTACATCGTTTGTTTACGCGAAACATGAACTTTACATGGACTTTTTAACTTAGTCCAATAAAGTCTCTAGTGAAATTGAAATATCAAATGCAAACACTGAAAAAAGACACCGAACTGGCTGATTTTTTAACTGAACAAATTATACAATTATTTAAATGACGGTTCGGTGCGTTTTTAAAATTTTTCACTGATATGAAGAGAGAAAGGTGTTATAATAAGACATACTACGCTAAGCATACATTCTATGAATTTCCTTCTAAGTATTGTCAAAAAATGGTAAATCGATTCTTGCCCGTGACACTGAGCAAGAAGAAGGAGGGAAAGTCGAGTAGAAACATAGATGATAGGATAGACTAAGAGCAGTCTCTCTTATTTCTTGGTCCGTCGAGCAAAATGCCCGAGACACGCAAATGACTACGCGCGTGACCGAAGACGCGAGATTGCCGCCCTCGTTTCTCGCGTCTCGCGGCTTCGCCGCTCAACGCTCGCGCGCGCGTGTACTCCCCTTGCTAAATCTGAAGAAAAAGAGAGACTGCTCGAAGTCTAATGATGGGAAGCCTTTTACTGATAGCAGTTTCCCAATTACCTTTTATTTATTGATAGGCTGTGTATGGAGGGCTTGGAAAGAAACCCAATAAAAACTTGATAGATTCTTATGAACACTTTGCTCTTGGAAACAGTGAAAACTTGAAAATGACTCAGATGCTAAAAGTAACCTTATCAAGGTAAGACGACGAATTGTGTGTAGACGTCCTCATGAAACTTCTTCAGTTTGTTTCTTCTTGGTCCAATCATATGGCAATATATATAGTAAAGTAGAACACCGTTTACCAGTTTACGGGCTGAATAGTTTTTCTTAGATACAATTGACGCAATTTGTTTCACTTTGGTCTGATAGGACAAATAATTGCGTATATATTAACTTCAAGGAATCTTTTGCAGAAAAGCCATGACCGTGGCACGAGAAATTTCCTTTTGTTTATTTTGACATTTCCGATGTTCTTTTTCTTTCAGAAATGGTGTACTGAAAGCTTCATATCTTCCTGTAAAAATCATATTTGACTTTAAAACTAAAAGAATTCATCCACAACCAATAAAGAACGCCAAATGGATAAGAGTTTGCGGAAAGAAGGACACGCAATGTGAAAGGAGTTGCAAAAATATAAGAAGAAGAGAAACCAAAAACAAAAAAAAAACAAATCTTAGTCTATCCTAAAATAGACCATAATGATCTAACTTATTTTTTTACCAGGGCAG
Organism: Porites lutea; assembly: GCF_958299795.1. Classification (NCBI taxonomy): domain Eukaryota; kingdom Metazoa; phylum Cnidaria; class Anthozoa; order Scleractinia; family Poritidae; genus Porites; species Porites lutea. The sequence continues at coordinate 625,633 of NC_133203.1, forward strand.
ATGTTCTTGAGGTTGGTCATGGTGTTGATATTTTAAATTGTGGTCCATTCCTGTTCGCAATAACATATCCTTTGGAATATCAGAATCAGTTCGTTTGCGATTATCTGAAAAATATATTTCTTTGTCAAAAATGAGGGTCCCTCAAACAATTAACATCAACTTGATTTTCAACAGGTTTTCATGCCTAAATTCGCTAGTTCATACAAATATTGCAACAAGAATACCGCCAACTTATTACATATTCACAAATTGATTGTATAAAAACCAGTTTTCGTTGGGAAAAGGTTGTTGTCGTTCAACGGGGTCCCATTTTTCTCCTTCGTAGTGGAAGCATGGGCTATAAGAAACATGGGTTTTGACTAAATAAAGGTCAAATTTTCGTTTAATTAAATTGACATCTTTATTTACTCGAAAGCCATGTTTCCTGTAGCCCATGGTGGAAGGAAAAATCACAAATACATGTAGAATAGGTTTTACCCCCTTTTAATTTTTAGGCTTCGGAACCAAAATAATATTTAACATATCGGGATTTTGGTCAAGTATAACTCTTCTCTTGAATGACGATGTGTGCTAAGTCCTTTCCGTGCGATGAATTCGAATGGTTAACTGAGTTTGTTGAGTATCAGACTTCAGAGCATCAGGCAAAGATTAAATTTGCCCAGGGGCACAAGGCAGTTGTGAAGGAAGGAAAACAAGTTGTCTCCACAGACGCTCTTTGTCTTTCTCCCCTGCGCGGAGGCTCCTCCGCCAACCTCGGTCCCAGGGCTCTCTCCTACCCGTCCCTACGGAGCGAGAGAGAGACGACGGGTAGGAGAGAGAACCTGGGAACGAGGCTGTTCCTCGCGCCTTTTTCCTCTCTCCCCCAGCCTTCCTACGACATAAAGAGGTCAGTTAGGAGGGTTATGGGCTCCTGGCCTCTGTGCTGAGGAGGAGAAAGTAACAGGCGAAAACAGTTTAATACAAACAGCTTCAATTAAACACACGCTAATGCTCAGAGAATGGACTTCACAGGGACCTTAAGATCCGACGACGGCGAGGGCAACGAGAAAGTCCAAAATGCAATTGACCACTCCAGAAAATACCATAACACACCATAATACTCTTTGTTGGTCATTCCAAACTTTTGTATAAGCATTGTTTTCAGTTTCTATTGGAGCCATTTTAACTCCCAAGAGAAACTGAAGACAATGCTTATACAAAATTTTGGAGTGACCAACAAAGAGTATTATGGTATGTTATGGTATTTTCTGTAGTGGTCAATAGGTTTGATTTGCATAACAACAACTCTGTACGTGCAGTACATTTCTTTGCCTTCACTGCACGACTACGACGAGCAAATGCCTAATTTCACGTTTTATGGAGGACGTAAACAAGCCATGACGAAATTTTCTTTCTTTTTGTGAACTCCAACTCCAGGAGAGTTTACCTACTTTTGACAAAGTAAGTGGGTAGGAATAATCACAGTGAAGATTGAAAGCACGCAAAATCACGTTTTAAGCAACGCTTTCGCTTCCGTCGCCTTCCTCAGATCTTAAGGTCCCTAAAGTCAAAGTTATAAAACGAATTATCAGCCCGACCGGGAACCACACCCTGCAGGTGCTGTAGCGATACCGCGTGAGAAAACCTCGGGACAAAGAGCAAATCTTCAGAGGGGAGTTAGTAAGGCCTTGGCAGACTCAGGAACCCGAGGCGGGGTATGTACTCAAGAAAGTTTCATAGGGGAGGCTCGAACCTCTTACACTTTTTACCTGAAGCCTGAAGAGGGTACCCCTTTTGGGTGGAGCCTCCCCGTACGGGCCATTATAGGGAGTACCCCCCCCCCCCAACTACTCGGAAGGCCCTTCAAGTTGTTTTGCTGGTTTCCCAAAGAAGGTTAGGTCTCAGGGGAATTTGCTCCTTTGTCTTTTCATATGCACAGGAATAAGATAAAAATTTGAGTGAGAGAGTTCTCTGAGTCTGGGTATTATCAAATGACATACATTGGGAAAACAAAAGGTACATGCAGAAAAGGTCTATAGAGTGTTTTCACATGACGTCACGGCGGCCATATTGGTGTTCCAAAACAATGAAACGGCGGCCATGTTGGTGTCCCAAACCAGTCCTTTGGGAGTTGAACTCTTTTCTTAGTTATGCAAGCGCTTTCTTTTGTTCCAATAAATTTACATAGATGTTGACCGCGTGAGTGAAAACGCTCTATACTCGATACACTCTAGTCTTTATTGACACCTAAGAAAAGCATTAAATTAATCTCTTTGGGGATCCGCCGGTATCACTGAAACTGTGAAGAACGCTCGACCTGGTCAGCGGTCCTACGTTTGGGGGGAGTCAACTTAACGTTAAGTTTTTAATATAAATTTGCTCCTGTTGCTGTCGCGACAAGTTTGGTTCCCTTGCGTACGTCGCGTTATTTTCCTGCACGTTGAATTTTTACTTCCTTTTTTTGAGTTAATTTCCTTTAATTTATCGGGAAGAATTTGCGTTAGTTCAAGTGGCGTACTTGAAGGCCTTAATTACCACAAGAACAGTTTTCTCCTGTAATTGGTTAATTCCTTCTTTTCAGTTTAATAGCGAACCAGTTCAGTTCATTAGCGGTGGCGTAAGAGAAGACATTGTGGAACACAAAGATCCAGCTAAAACAAAAATTTTTACGGTGTCATGCTTGTATGACGGATGATTGTCTTAAAATCATGTGATTGGCCAGAGCACACTATTTTTAAGATCCTCTGAAAGACTAATGAAAAATTTAGGGGGGCCGATCGATAAATTCTGCTCCAATCGTCAACAATAGAGAAACAACCTTTTTGATAACTTGACTATCTCATTTCCATTTTATTTAGAGGAAATGATGTTGTTAGAAAAATAATTTTTATCAAACGCAAAAAGTTACACCCAGTTATGAATCAGCAGGTCATGATTTACTGGCTTTTAATGTCAATATCTTGCGTGAGTACTACGACAGTTGGTAAGAGTTCAGTTTATTTGAAGATAGAGATATTAATCTAATAGCAATTTTTATTTTTAGGGTAAAGTTATCGGGTATACTATTCTACGTAGAATATTCTTAAAATTTTATACAATTCACTTTTGTCACATCAAAAGAGGTTTAACAGATTACAGTAAAAGTTACAACGTAAAAATGCTTGTTCTTTTGTTTCAGTGATTGGGTGTGGACAGCGTAACTGGGTTGCCTAAAGTTCCCTTAACCCCTTTCGAAAAGTAGTCTATTGGTGTATGGTTATTGTTATTTACGTTTTTACCAAATTAATTGTTTAATTAACGATGTGAAGCGCGTGGTGTATTATGAGATTCGACGTATTTTGCAGCCGTTACAAGTAGAGTAGTGTGATATTTCTACGCTCAGTCATTACTGTTGGTGGGTTAGGTCCTATGATTGATTTCAATTAATTCTTTATGTTGCGATAAGTTTTGTCTCTTGGTTTTGCCAGTTCCTTTTGTGTAGTAGTCTGTCATTCATTTGCGTTAGAAACACTCGGTTGGGGGTACACGTTCCCCGTTTTTAGTAGGTTCCTTGCTGGCTTTTAGGAGTTTTCGTGTGTGGCTTTTATGAATTCGGTTTTCTTTTTTTTCGAAATATATGCCACGATGGCTTTGCTAGCCCCGATATATGAGGAGTGTCTTATAGGAGTGTAAGCTCAGGATTCTGTTTAATCAGATCGAAGACGAAACATGCAGTCAACACAAGACATCCAATCATGCATTACTGTACACTGAATATCAACACCCGTAAACCTACCGGTGTATTAAGAAAGGGTACATGAGAGTACATCTTTGACAATTTTTCCGAAGGCACAAAAATATTTTAAAATGTTAACTTACCTTGGAGACTGTCTATTGATACCATCTAATAGTTTATAAGACTCACAGTGATCGGACTTAAAGGGGAGAAAGAAACAAGAACGACGAATTTGATTCCTAACTCTGGTATTCTTCAAAAAATAACAATCACGATAAAAAGTCAGGAAAGCCGTGTCTCATTGATGCCCAGAATGTCGAAAATTGCATTTCCGACGATCTTTCCTTTGGAGGGCGTGAGGGGAGGGGGCATACAAACAGCCCCCAGATTTAAACCCGTTTCTTTTTAGTTGAGAAACTCAAATCTTTCACAAAATGGGGCTTAGTAGCCTATTCCAGGTGTTCAAATAGTGGAGACAGTGCGGTGTGAAAGGAACCGGAAAAAAAAAGCGAGGGGTGATGTTAGAGAGAAGCTAGGGTGCAGTTTAGTGGCCACAATGATACATTTCCAGCTATAATAATTCATATTATCTTATTGTATCATACATTTAAAATACTCTTAAATCGTCATCATCATTATCATCATCATCATCATCATCATCATCATCATCATCATCATCATCATCATCATCATCATCATATTCCTCATTATTGTCATATATTGTATTTCTTTTTGGCCATCCGTTTTATACACGAGTCTCCGGCTCGGATACTCGGGGTAATCCTATCCCACGCTATGACACTGATGAATTGATGAATTGATTGATTGATTGATTGATGCGGACTTACTGTACTTCTTTTTCTTAACGAATTTTCATTTCTATTGTAGAACACGTGAATTTACTGTTTGTTGGTGATGTCTCCTTTTCCGTGCCCTTGAAATATTACGTGGAACATGGATATCACACTTATAATGACTCTTTCAATGAAGTGGCAAAATGTGTAAGGAACGCTGATATTTCAGTGACGAATTTGGAATCTCCCTTTGTTAGCAAAGACATGTATCGCTACAAGTTAAAAGGAAAGAGTGTCGTGTTAGATGCAAGTTCAGATGCCGCATCAGCTTTAAGGTGAAACATTTTATGTGAGTCTGTAAGTTAAGACACAAATTTAAAAAGGCTCCAAGGACATTTAATTTTAAACATATCCATAATACAAAACTCAGTTTCTTGTTAATCAAAGATTAAATGTGGCTCTATGAAAGTTTTCCTGTGGTATGTAAAATGAATTCCTTTCTTTCTCAACCGTATAGTAAGAAATTATCAGAGAGAGAAATGATCAAACTTGTGGTGGAAACGTAAATGCAACGCTTAAGTCCAGTAGCAAATTTCTTTTGATTGAAAATTGTCCTTATTTTATTGCCTTCAGTTTTGCTTTCCTTTTCATAAAACAAAACTCATGCTTCACATTAAAATCACGTCTACTGTATTGTAACCACCATGTCCGATATGACCAAGAAAAATACATCACACGGAGCGATATTGCGTACATCCCGAATCTGACATCCATTGCGAAAACTGTGGCAATCGATTTTCAAAACACTTGTTTCTCTGACACCAAGGCAACGCTCTTTTACCTATTAGGTACACTATAACTACAAACACA
>NC_133203.1:635990-768490 GCF_958299795.1 Porites lutea
GTTTACCGGTCACGTGGTCCGAGCAAGTCCCGCCTGTTCATCTCGGATACGTCACCAAAATGCATCAACCGAGAAGGCCTGGGAAGACGCTGCACAGGGACCAGGCAATCAAGTTATGTCGATAGTGAAATATATTACATTATCAAAAAAAAATAGGGAATCGAAAATGAATGATGAAACCGGGACCGCTTTGTTTGCTTTTATTTATTTTTTATTGACTTGTTATTATTTTTTCCTGGTAATGAAGGGGAAAGGTATAATTTAATTGTAGGTATTGTGATACGTTTTAAGCGACCTTCCTCTCAGTTATGCGAAAAAGATAAATTGATTCAGATCTTTCTCGTGATACTTTGACAAATGGGAAGAGGAAACAAGCGGAAATAGAACAAGAGACCTTTAACCCTTTTTTCATTTATTCATTCACTTATCAGTTTATTTCTTCATTGCAGTATTTATTATTTATTTATTTACAGGCTGTATATGGAAGATTTGGCAAGAAACCAGATAAAAACTTAATAGATTCATACGAACACTTTTTTCTTGGAAACTGTAACAACTTGAAAATGTCTCAGATGCTAAAAGTTACCTTGTGCAGGTAAGAAGAAAAACTGAAATCTGTAACGAGCGAGAATTTTCAAACGCTATTTGGGTCTTGGGTAATCTATCATCTTTACAATTTTATTTCACGACACATGCCTGCTCTTTGAATGCCCTTTATAGCTCTCAGTCAAAAGAGACGCTTGCTGCAAAAATTATGAGCTACAGCATAACAATTCTAGAGATGAAACTGATATCATAAGGAAATAAGCTAGAAAGCCAATTTTGAGGTGGCTGACAAAAAAAATAAGATTTTATGGGACAGAATGTCTGCAAAAAATGCTGGGGGTTTGTTCGCCAATAATTGGTGGACCCCAAGGCGTGCGGTCCATCGCTTATTTTCCTGAGTTTATTTTGACATTTGAGTCGTTCTGTTTCTTTCAGAAATGGAGTTTTAGGAGCTTCGTATCTACCTGTAAAAATCGTATTTGACCCCAAAACTAAACGACTTCACCCAAAGCCGACAAAGGACGCCAAATGGATAAGAGTTTGCGGAAAGAAGGACAAGCAGTGTGAAAAAAATTGCAAAGATCCAAGAGAAAAGAAAAATTAATCTTGGTCGGCTGACCTCTGAACTAACTTGCTGTTAATAGGACAAATATTTAGCAGTTAGTTTTGATGTTGGTCTTTGTGTTGGTATCTCTTATTTCTTCATATGATGAAAATCTGTCAGAATATCGAAATTTATTCGTTTAGAATTTCTTACAGAATAAAACTTTGAGAATTCCTCTTTGTCTCAACTGTGTATGCTATGTACAGCTATTTAGAGAAAGACTGGAAAGGTTGTCGGAGAAAGTGCACGCAACAATCCCGAATGGCCGATTGTGGGCGGTTTAAAATTCACTGTTCTTCAATTGGCACGAAAAGCCATGGAAGTATGTTTGCAAGTGCTTAAGGAAAGCAACAAAAATAGATTCGACAGCTTTAGTGTCAGGAACAGTGTATTTATCATTCTCATATTTCTCTCGGGATTATCGCGTGCACATTTGTTCACCGACAACCTTTCTCGAAAGGCGAAGGCAAAGAGAATATGAAAAAAGCAGTATTTTAAAGTTGTATCATCATATTTGTCGTTTAAATTTCTCTGCCTTTAATGCACAATCACGGCATGAAATGCACTTCGCTCTCTGATTTCGTGTTCTGTAGAGGAGTTAGATACCAGGCGAACCAGAGCTAAAAACGAAGCTCCCGTTTCAGCTCCGTGATCGATTTTGGCTCTGCATGAATCGTGTAAGATCTTTGTTGCTTGATACCGTCGGTTTATCAATAAACGATATGCTCGCACGCGAACGGCCACGCGAACCAGTTTAACGAGAGAAAACAAGAATGAATAGTCTAAAAGTTTCGGGTTGCGGCGACCTCAAAGGCCTGCCGCGAATCAGGTAGAGCCTCAGTGTCTTTTTCTCAAGGAGGCTTTGCCCGCAAAGAGGTTCAGTTACAGATAAGAGTTTAACATAGGAACAACCTTTACAATCATAGGGATCAGGAAGAGCTACCCAAGTCCCCGAAAGGCTCTAATTTTTGAATACACTACAGACATTATTGACACCTAGGAAAAGCATTAATTTTTTATTAGGTTGGAGTTCCACCAGTTCAACTCAAACCGTGAAAACGCTCGATGTGGCCAGCGGATTCCTTCAAGTTTGGAGCGAGTTAACTGACGAAAATTGCTTGCATCCAGGAGATACATTTACCGTTAAAATAAATTCGTTCTTGTTTCTGTTTCGACAAGTTTGGTTTCCGTTCTTTGAGTACGTCGCATTAATTTCCTTCACGCTGAAATATTACCTGCTCTTTCGCGATAATTTCCTTCCGTGTTACTTGAATGTTTACCTTAATTACGACAAGAATTAATTTCCTGCATTGCGTTAATCTCTTCTCTTCAGTTTATTAGCGAACCAGGGTGTGGCCCGCAAGAGCAAAGTGGCGACTTCCTCAGTTTTAAGGACTAAACCGGTTTTGCTCAGTGTATGTCTAGCCGGATTTATGAAAACCGTACCATCGGACACCAGGAGCCCCCACACCTTAAACTGACTCAACTAAAGTATATATGGCCAAGAAACTCAGCTCTTACCCATGCTTCTCTTAAGGTGACTCTCTTCTTGGTTCCTGATTAGCAAAAGAAACATTCAAGTCCATCAAAAAGACACTCTGGACTTTTCCATACATTCTAGCTGCTTAAAGGCCCTGAATGACGGAGGACGCTTGAGACTTAAGCAAGTTCTAAGCAGAGAATTCAAGGTTAAATCACCCCCCTGACTTCCTACACCCCCCCAGCCTAGCACGTGCTTGAGGGGAATGCTTTCATTGGCCAATGGGCCTCAAACGTTACAAGAATTTGACATGACAAACTAAAGGCAGACATGACCAGTGCACTGACTCTCCCAGACCAGGACTAACGGAAGGTACAACGCTTTTGCAGCACCCTCCCCCCCCCTAGGGATTGACATGGAGGCCCCTTTCCAACCCATGGCGAGTTAGCTCAGGGGCTGAACTTGCCAATGAGACCAACCAGGACAGCAAGCCCCCTATGTTTTTTCTCACCGCAGTGACCAGAAAGCTGGCTATCGCCAGCTTTCTGTGCGAATATTCTGGTCCATTTTGAGGTATGTTTCGAAAATTCGGCTAGATGTATTTATTAAAGGATAGGAATTGAGAATAATACCTCTTTTTGATTACGTGATTTTTTTAGTTACTAGTAAGTGTAGTTGCAATGTAGCCTGCGCGAAAGGCGTTCAAAGGGGATGGGGAAGAGGGATTTCGGGCGCGCACGCAGGCTATTACAATGAATGAGATCTTTCGGCGTCCCCAATCGGATATAAAAGCGCGCGTTACGGTCTCAGTTTGGACGGGAAGTCAAGTAGGATTCGTGTCGTTTACACATCGTTTTGGTTTGCAATCAACTTTTGGCACAAGCGGGACCGATATTCAAGTGATCTCTTTCGTTAAAACGTTTTAGTTTCGGTTTATAGTAGTGGACAGAAGTACACGAATGTTATGTTTAATGGGTTGAATTAAGGCAGCTACGCCCCTGCCAATCAACGGGTTCATAACTGATAATTTACGGTGTACGATGTACTTAAAATTGGTCTTTTTTTATGCCAGACATATTTAACGTCTGAGACGTTTAAGTCGATCGGTGTAAAAACGGGAAGGATAAAAGTAGACGATAACACTGGGAAAAAAACAGAGTTCTCTGAAAAAAATGTAAAATACTGAGCCTTCCAAGTCTTCTCTGGCACGAGTTGGGCATCAAAATGTTCCCAGTTTATGGCGTCCCGTTTTTATACAAGACGCAGACTAGGCGCATGTTACGTCTGAGACGTTAAAGTCGTCTTAAAGGTTAAATCTCATGAACTGCGCATGTGTGAGCCGAAGCTCAACTCTAGAAAATTCTGCGGAATCTGGCAAAAACAAGACGGCGGCCACAAGTGGTGGAGCCGGCCATGGCGGTAAAACATGGAATTCGGGTCGCAAAAGGACGATTTCTGATCTCAAAAAGTATAAGATAGTCTGGTTTACGAGACATAGACATATTTTTCTTTTTCTCGAAGAGAAGATATTCCAGTCGTGACTTGGTGTGAAATTGGATGAAGGATATGAAGGTTCCAACGACGGAGATTTCGCAGCACATTTGTATATTTTCATGTTTGTATATTTTGAATATTTTCAGCCTAAAATCAGCAGAAAATAAGGATATTAAGCCCGGGCGGGAAAAACATTCTTATAAAAAAGAGTGTACTAGTGAAATCAGAAGCATATAAGACTATAACTCCGAAGCGTCTAACTTCCCCTTATCTGTTTAGTTATATGCTTCTGATGAAATTTAACTTCCTGCATATGACAAAATCAGCGTGACAAAATCATTGAGGGAACTTCCATCACATTCAGGAGCATGGGAAATCTGGAGAAAATTAAAACTCTTATTTAGCTGCAATAAAGAGCTTTAAGTTTCTAAAAAGGGTTGAAGAAAATGCTCTCGCATCAGAGGGCAAATCCTGCCGACCATAAACAAAAACCAAAGGAGAAAAATCAATATGTGTGTCATGACCTCAAAGCGACAAAAATAACAAATTTATTTGCTCAGTCAAAATTTAGAACCCTCTAGAGTATAATCTACCCGCTAGAGAAAGAACACTTACTGATACACGCATCATTTTGGCGGGAAGTAAAAGTCGAGTGTTGCCCACGACCTTCTTTTAAATAAAAACAATTCAAACGAGAGCGGGAAGAGCGATTTTCACAGTGACTTCTCGAGTATGCGTAGTTCATGAGACGACCCCTTTAAGTACGTCTGAACGACGCACTTAACAGAAGACGTTAATGACGTCACACGTTAAATGTATTGTCTATAGCATAAAAAGGGCCAATCATGATTAGCCATAGCACATTTTTTAAAGATCCTCTGAAAGGCTAATGAAAAATTTAGGGAGCCGATCGTTAAATTCTGCTCCAATCGTTAACAATAGAGAATCAACCTTTTCGATAACTTGACTATCTCATTTCCATTTTACAAAAGAAATGCCGCTATTGTTGAAGCAATAACTGCTAGTCAAACAAACAATCGCTCCCAATGATGAATCAGCTCATTTACTGGCTCTTAATGTCAATATCTTGCGTGAGAACTGGGACACTTGGTAAGAGTTCAGTTTATTTGAATAGATAGACAAGAATTTCACGGACGATTTTTATTCTAGGGTAAAGTTATCAGGTCTCATATTCAATTCATTTTTATCACATAGTTTTGTAGTTTTAGTGATTTCCAAATCTTGAAATCGCTTCTTGATTTACCGTCGCAGCAATTACAATAAATAATTAGTTGCCTAAATCTCCCTCCAACCTTTTTGGAAAGTAGTCTTTAAGTGCATTATTATTATCATTATTTTTAATTTTTATTTTTAACCAAATTAATTAGATAATTAACTGAGAGGTTAATGTCTGGAAATTGATGTGAGGTGCGTGGTGTTTTATGGGATTTGAATTTGTATTTATTGCAGCCATTGGATTGGGGCTGGTGTAACATTCTACGGCCAGCCTTCTTCCCGTTAGGTTTTCGTTTAATCTCAACAAACAACAACGATTTTATTGAAAAGCAAAGAAATACATTAAACATACACGCTGCCTGTATTTAGCTAAGGCTATTCGAGGCAGGCAGTGTGGGTACTCTACATACTTAAAGATATTTAAAAAGGAAAATTAGAGAGATTTACAACATTATGTGACACTATCGAGGGATTTTGATTTACAGCAGAAATGTTTGCTCACACCTCCTATCTTATGCACTCAGATTTGGATTACTGTCAAAAGAAATGAACTATAAACAACAAAAAAATATATTTTTGAAATGTTTATTGTGTTATCACCTATCGCAGCGAAAATCAGGACATGCAAGCAAGCCAAAACTTTAAGCTAATTATCACTACCCCAGTTTATTTTCTCATGCGCGATTGACTCTTACCTTGGACGCAAAACATTCCACAAATGTCTCTGGTGTTCCAATTTTGTGAGATACACATGCAAAGAGACATCGGCTTTAAATAACAAATATTATTATCATTGGTAAAAAAAAATTCATGTGACAGTAAGTTTTGCTTCTTTGTTTTGCCTACATTTAGGTCCCTTTGTGTATGAAGCCTGTTATTCAATAGCTTTAGGTTCTTTCAAACCAGAAACCTAAGACTACGTTCCCCGTATTGTCCACCTGTTCATTTTTAGGAGTTTTTGTGTCTGGCTTTAGTGAACTTAGTTTTTCCTAACTTGTAATTAGCTTGGCTGGCCGCAGCGCCCAGATATCATTATCAGTATGTGTAGGGTTGAGTTTTGGAGGAAAAATAAGACAAAATATATAGGACGGTTAAAGCGCAACGGGATTACCTGTAATTGAAGACGAAACATACAGTTAACTCAATATATCCCGCTTCACTGATTATCAACACCCGTAAAACCAGTGGCGTATTAAGAGGGTACTTGAATTATTACTTAACTATGACAATATTTCAAGTTTGTTATAGGGTTATTTCTAGCCTGAGATGTTCTTTTTTCTTACTTCAGTATTCTATTGTTGATAATAAAATTTCTTAACACTGCGGATAAGTTATTCTATTCTGTTAACGAAAATCATCAGTTGTCCATCAAATTAAAATCTATCCATATTGGACTTACTGCACTCCATTTTCCCAACAAATTTTCTTTTCTATTGTAGAGCACGTGAATTTACTGTTTGTTGGTGATGTTTCCTTTTCTACGCCCTTGAAATATTACGTGGAACATGGCTATCACACTTATAATGACTCTTTCAATGAAGTGGCAAAATACGTAAAGAACGCTGATTTTTCAGTGGCCAATTTGGAATCTCCCTTTGTCAGCAAAGACATGTATCGATACAGGAAGGGGAAGCATGTCGTATTAGATGCAAGTTCAGATGCCGCGTCAGCCTTAAGGTGAAACAGTAGCTAAATCTGAATTTGCTACACAAGGTGATAAGTTAATACACAAATTTTGAAAAGGTTCAAGGACATTTACGCTCAATCCTGCTTTTATTGGTGTTTTAACCCGCTGTTAATAGTGTTTAACCTGTTTTTAACTGATTTCGTTTATTGGTGTTTTAACCTGCTCTTAATGGTGGTTTTTTATTGTTGATTTAAACTGATTTAAACCATATTAAAAGATATTTATAACTGTTTTAAAGCAAATTCAAGGAGGAAATTTCAAATTTAGCAAAAACAACAATCATTAAGCTGTACCGTTGTTGGGACAGGCAATTTTGTTTCATCATCAATTCAGGGTACGAAATTTTCTCTAAATCGAGTTCTTACTTTGTACTGTTCGAGTTATTTCATGACACTTTGACCTACTTTCACAAAAATTTCCAAAAACAGTGGGATTTGATGTGAATTACTTTTCAAATACAGTGAACTCTGTTAATACAGACACTGGGAGGGGGAGGAGGGGGCTACTAGTGAGAAATGAAACAAGATGGTGGCAGCGATCGTCAAACTAAACTCTGTATAACTTATCCTGCCTACTGAAACACTGTGAACATTGACATGCTGTCTCATGAGGTTTCTTTTTTTACACTTGAAAAAAGTAAGTGTACACTAGGTCATATTACAGTAAAAAGCTCACAAGAAAGAAACCGTATTAGCAGGGTTAACTGTCTATGACAGGGGCGGATCCAGGATTTTTTTTAGGAGGGGGTGCACTCGTCTCTTGCTCTACTTCCACACCAATAAACCACATATTTTATTTTTTGGGGGCAGAATACCAGTTGTATTAGAAAACCGCAGGTCATTTCAGGGGAGGGGGGTGCGCACCCCGTGCACCCTCCCCCTAGATCCGCCCCTGTATGAATAGTCATTGCTGAATCTTTTGACTGGACAAAAAAAGTTTCTTTTTTACACGTAGTTAGGTTAGTAACTTTTTAGTGACTTTTTTTGTTGATAAAAAAACGTAACTATCGTTGTCTTTATCAATGGGTGTCTGCATAAAGTGAGTCGAATTTAGAGAAAAAGTAAGGATTTTCCATAGGGCCTGGGGTCCGAACTTTCGTTATGACAAGGTGTTTATATAGCGGGTGTCCGTAAAACAGGGTTTGAATAATTTAATAAATTATACTGTCCTTGGTGCAACAATGCTGGTGTTAGTTGCTTTCCAATAGAAAAGTTGCAGAAATAAATCACGATTTTTTTAAAAATTTATATGGACAAGGGATTAGGAGACTCTGTTTCAGAACGTAATCAATGAAAATGCTGGATTTTATTTGTAGCACGCGGTTTTCACTTCTCCAGAAGCTAAAAGGTCCTGATTGTTTACATGTAACAAATGTAGTTTTATTCCCCGGCTAATATTCTTGTTCTTGGGGAATCATGCAATTCCCAACAAAAGGAAGATTTTTAAGAGGGGAGATTACAAAAATGTCACGTTTCCGGAAAATTTTTAGGAATTCCCAAGCAGAAAAATAATCACTCTAAGCTTAACTGATCATTGATTGGTGCTTTGCGAATGTTTAGTGTTTTTTTGCTGGCATGGATGACGTTTAAATACCGCTAGCCTGTGTGGTTGCAGGCGTCGAAAATGGAGGGGAAAGGAGGCAAAAAGGGAGAGTGGACTGGGGAGAGTAGGAAAGGATTCCCTCTCCATTTTTTATTACGCGCATTGCTTCACCCCGCCCCGCCCCCCCCCCCCCATACCCGCCCCCATCCACTTTCCTCTTTTGCGCGATCAAATACTAGATTTCGTGTAAGACCTGCATGAAACCTGCAACTAAGACATATGTACTTCTGTTTTTATAAGGTTTGCTGGATTTGACGCTGTTACGCTCGCTAACAATCATTTAAACGACTTTGGCGAAAAAGGGGCCAACTTTACAACTGAGGTTTTAAAGAAAACAGGCGTAAAATATATTGGTGTCACTTATGGAAAGTATGACACATCCCAGGTCAGTATTACCTGCGGTGACATTCAGCGTTGATATAAACCAGACATGCTTCCAATCTCTGTAAAACTCCTTCGAAGACTTTATACTTGGAAGAGATTTTCTGTTCTGTTTTCACTACTCTATGTGGTCTACTTGTCTCCCAAATTTTTGTTTAGGGGGCTAAGGATCCCCCTGCCCCCCCCCCCCCTGCCTGCTTTCTGCTCCGCCGCCTTTGTCTTATTTTATTGGAAATTTGCCCGGTGCAGCTGCCTGCAAAACAGCCCGGATTTTCGCATTGGCTCAGAACGCGCGCTTGCAAGGGGGCAAAGGAAAGGTTTGGACTGAGAGTACAAACGGAGAATGAGTTTGGCGCCTTGTAACACTGATTTTGAGAAAAAAAACTCCACTATTTTTCAGTCTACCGGAGCAGCAATGATGAATACTTATGTTTCTGATTTAAGTCTAGTAACTGATGCTCTTCATCACTCGTGACGTTGGACTTGGTCTACATCTTTTTTTGCCTTTGGTTCTTCCTTGAATACTTTTCATGGTGTGGTTTTTCTTCTCGTTGTTCATAAGTCTTGCTAAGGAGTTTAAGGCCCGTTTCAAATGTCGTGCTACTGCCGGGCCGAACTCAATTGATCGAATTAAATTCGACTTTAGCACGGCAGTAGCGCGACGTTTGAAACCAAGTCGTGCTACTGCCGTGTAGCACAGCAAGCCTTGCCGTGCTACACGGCAGTAGCTCGACTTGGTTTCAAACGTCGCGCTACTGCCGTGCCGAACTCAATTCATAAATTATAAATACATTATATAAATACAAGATATCTGGCTGTGGTTAAAGAACTACCTTACAGAACGAAGACAATTCGACAGAATCAACGGATCCGACTCTGATACACACATTATAGCTCACGGAGTGCCGCAAGGGTCGGTCCTTGGACTCACGTTATTCTCCCTCTTCACAAACGACCTCCCAAAATCACTACGCTCTGCGGAAACTTATCTGTATGCAGACGACACAACAATATACTTTATCGTCATTATTGTCTTTTATTGTAGGAACCCCTAATCTTGGAGGTAAAAGGATTAAAGATTGGATTCCTTGGTTATTGTGACAGTCCTTCAGCGAACGAACTAAACTGCACTGAACTAAGAAGGCAATTTAATGTTGGCCCTGCAGCTTATAGCGATGTTATTGCCACTAAAGATGTCAGCAATTTGAAAAAGGTAGTCTCCTTACTTTGTTTATAACCTTCTGTAAAATTCTACTGTTTTGGAGTGTCATTTGGCAAAACAAAACCGCGATGAAGTTCAAGGCAGTACTGACTTACCAAGTTCAAGACAATGCCCGTTATAAATTGTGAGAGGCGCGGCGGCTAAGGGGTAGAGCTCCGGGTCCAGGTCCTCCCGGAATCATTGTGTTGTGTTCTTAGGCAAGACACTTTTCTCTCTCAAGCAGTACCTCACTCCATCCAGGTGCATAATTAGATACCGGTGAATGTTTGGTTTAATTAAGCTTAGATCTGATACTGAGACACTTGGCTCGAATGACAGACCAGGGGCAGCAGCAAATCACTTTCTGTTGCGTGTTTGGGAATCCAACGAAAATTTGCTCATTCTTGCTTACTTTTCAAATCCTTCATCACAATTATCTTGTTTGAGATCTTATATCAAAAAAGGGATTAAGTGTCTTGATCAAAACTCTTCTATATTATCGTAAAGAGTACCCGGGTTACCGCCTGTTCCGGGCGAAAAGGGGAATCTCCCCTCGTTTTCCCCCTCGTTTTCCCCGTGTACACGCTTTAACCCGCTCCCCACCATCCGACCTCCGCGCTCCACAGTAACGGAACGCCTAATACAGGCTATATCTAGGCCTTTCCAGATTCTGCTCGGCAACTTTTTACCAACTTTTAGGATTTTGAGCAACTTTTTTGTCAGAGAGCAACTTCTAGCAACTTTTCGGAAAACTAGCACTTTTTTGTTAACTTTCGGGCTTTTGAACCAAAATGCTGAATGACCCCTTTTTTTTTTTTTAAATAAACAAGTTAAAATTCTAAACATCTTTCTAGTAAAACTCATATTTTTACCCTTTGAATGGGTATCATGCAGACATGGTAATTAATTACAAGAATTGGGTTTGGGTAGCATCAACCTCGTTCCCAGGGCTTTTCCCTTCTCGTGAGGGGCGCCCCCCACGTCACGTGTAAACACAATGGCGGACGCAACGTTGTCTTCCGAAGACGAAGAAATCGAACCCCCCCCCCCCCCCCCACCAAAAAAAAAAACTGTCGATTCTGTCTAACTTTTTCCAACTAGCCACTTAGATTCAATTTTTTTAAAGGTTGCCTAATTTGTTGTAACTAGTTACTTAGTTGTACCTTAATGATGATTACAAGGCTATTGATATTAAAATCACACATGCTGTCTTAAAAATAATAGAGCAACTTTACAAAATTTTTGAGCAACTTTTTCAATTTTGAGCAACTTTTGAGCAACTTTTTGGCATATTTCTTAGCAACAATTAGCTTTTTCGGAGCAGAATCTGGAAAGGCCTAGCTATATCTTCGTACGCCCAGTTCTTTTCTTGGTGTTTGATAAACCATAGAACACTCTGCTATCTTGTTCCGTAAGTTAATAAAATCAGGGAGGGACTTTCGACACATTATGAATATTACAGAATTCTCACGAACGTAACCTAATTAACTCTAACCTTTACTCCCATTATTGAAAGCTAAAATGTAGCTACTGTTTATTGTTAAGGCCAAAGTGGACATCATTGTAGTTCTCATGCACTTCGGAGAAGAACTTTTTTCAAAAGCTCTCCCGTATCAGCTTCATATAACAAAGCATCTCATGTCCCTTGGCGTGCAAGTCATCATTGGAGCACATCCACACGTGCTTCAGCAACATTGTCTCCATGACAACAAGCTGGTGGCCTACAGTTTGGGGAATTTCTTGTTTCATCCGAGAAGACCAATGAGCGGAGTCAACCCGGTAATACATGACACTAAGGCCAGATAAATGATCACAAAAACTGATCCAGGTCGTCATCTATCTGGCCTTGTCTAATACATCATAAACCTCTCATGGTATGTTAACAGTGACGATATTATCAAATGCAAACACCGAAAACCGGAAACATAAAACTAGGACCGCTTTGTTTGCTTCTCAGATCACAGGGATCGAAAACAATCTGTATGTGTAACCGATTGTTTACATTTTATAGTAAATGTACTGGATTTACCGTTTGCTTCACCTACAGCGATATATATAAATCACTGTTTTCCGCAGGCTAATTTTATCCTGGTAATGAAGAGGAAAGCCGGTATATTTAAGGTCGTGTGATACGTTTTAAAGGACCTTCCTCTTAATTATGCCAAAGAGGTAAATTTATTTAATTCATTTCAGTGATTCTGTGACAATTAGCAAATGGAATAAGCAGACATGGAATTAGAATGAGGCACATGAAGCGTTTTCCTTATGAGCTAACGATTACCTTTATCCTTTGCATTTATTTATTTATTTATTTATTTATTTATTTATTTATTTACAGGGTGTGTATGGACGATTTGGCAAGAAACCTGATGAAAAATTAATAGATGCTTACGAGCAATTTGTTCTTGGAAACTGTGACAACTTGAAGATGAGTCGAATTCTTAAAGTTACCTTGTCTAGGTAGGAGGAAGAACTGAAATCCGTAATGTACGATAGTTTTTAAACCAGCTCTTTAGAAATGCTATTTGGGCCATGGATAATCCATTATCTTTTTTACCTTAGTTTTATTACACGATATACGCACGCCTAGGTGATGACGAACAATCACGTGTTTATAGTCCCGTTGAAGCTCCCAGTCACGTGATATGCTCGATTTGTTAAATTTTGGGCTACAACATAAGCAATTCCAGAGATGAACAAAACATGAAGAAATTAGCCAGAAATCCTATTTTGAGGCGAATGACACAAAAAATAACATTTTATGAGACAGTCTGCAACAACATGCTGGGAGTTTGTCCGCCAATAATTGGTGGACTGCGCCTTATTTTCCTGAGTTTACTAGATTTCAACTGACATTTGAGTTGTTTTGTTTCTTTCAGAAATGGTGTTTTAGGGGCTTCTTATCTACCTGCAAAAATCGTATTTGACCCTAAAAATAAACGAATTCACCCAGAGCCAATAAAGAACGCCAAATGGATTACAGTTTGTGGAAAGAAGGATAAGCAATGTGTAGACAGTTGCCATGATCCCCCACCAAGAAAAAACCAAACTTAATCTGGCTAACCGTTAATTATCCAATTTGCTGTTAATAGAACAAACATTTTTGTATTTGGTTCTGATGTTGTTCTTTGTGTTCGTATAGGTATCTATATTTTTTCTTCATGTGATGAAAATCCGTCAGAAAAAATTGTTTCCAGTTTTAAATTGCTCACATAGACTTAGTAAAACTTTGAAAATACTTCTTTGCCTAACCTGTGTATACCATACTGAACGGAGAAGGAAACGAGAATGTGAAAGCAGCATAGTTTTAACGAGCATCGAACAAGCAATTTTATCACCCTACTTAGTGTGTAAATTTCTCTGCCTTAAATGCGCAACTACGACATGAAATTTCTTTCTCTGATTTCGCGTTCTATGAGAGGGGGTAAATACAAGAAGACGTTTAATATTATCATTTTTGTGGCGGGTTTGCATAATTATTGCATAAATTATGCGATAATTATGCATACCCGCCACTATGGTATAGCGGGGCAAGGCATTATAAGTACCTTATATTTTGTGAATAAGAGGTCCTGAAAAATTCAATACCAAGAAAGAAAATAAGGTTCAACAGACACCAGTAAGCTGCTTGGGTGGAGAGCTAGATGTTTTGCACATTATAAGATATTTTTCTCTTACCGAGACAGTTTTGCTCTCAATGTTGTTTTCTTTGAGGGAAGGAGGTGGGTTGTTTATTTTATTTTATTTTATTTTGCCTTTCGGCCTTATGTTAACTTTTGGAAACGAAAACAAAAATATATGAATAAAAGATCCGATAGTCAGTTGCTTGTTGAAGCATTTAACAAGAAAAAACTGAACTTAAAAACGTTACTCGACGTTTCGATGTATGTTTTGATTCGTGCTAAGCTTTTCTATTAATAAATCTACATAACAATGAAGTATGCACGAATACAATCTAATTTATTCAAACCTCAGCTCTTTAAACAACTCTGAAACTTAACATTTCTCACTCTTGATAATGATGTGTGATACATCGAAACGTCGAACGTATTAGTTTCATTTTATATTTTGTATGTTCGAGCGAATTCGGAACTTCGTCATTTGCGCGCATGTTTTTCACAAACGTTGCTTTGTCTGAAATGGATTCAATTAATTAGCTGGGTAACAAAATTTCGTTTGTAGTGGCCGCTTACGCCCGGCTTCAGTGCTCTCTCCTGTGGCAGAGGCCTCTTTGTGTCGTAAGAAGGCTGGGGAGAAGGGAAAGAAAGCGCGCAGGGCACGATGGGAAGGGGATAGAGAGGAAGAGAGACGAGGCTCCTGTCTTTTTTCTCTTCCCATCCACACCTGCGCGCTAACTGTGCTATTTTTAGTGGGATACCCAGCGGGAGCCTCGGCGGAGGAGAGACCGGCGCTTTGGTGGGCTTCAGTTCCGGCCAGAAACCAGTCCAATCGTTGCAGTCTTCTTCGGGTGCTTGTTGCTGTTGGTGGTGGTGTTTTGCGGTCTCAAATGAGTCTTTATCTTAACTGAAGCTTTAAAAAAGTGGAGTGTTTTCACATGACGTCACGGCGGCCTGCAGTGGTGTTGATCATGAACTTTTTTCTTATGTACACGCTTTTTTTTGCTCCAATTAATTTGCGTAGATGCTGGCCACTTGATTGCAAACGCTCTACTGAAATACATGTAGTTGTTTTGAAGTTGAAGCGACGTTTTCGATCGGATCAAGCCCCTAAGTATTCGATCTTTGACACTGTGGGTCCTCGTCACTACAAACTTCAATCCAGAGTAAATCATTTTCGGGTTTAATGTACACTTGTTTCTTTGCTGAGTCAAACGCAAGTTTTACTGGCAAATAATCGGCAAATTCCACACCTTTTCTGTAAGAGATAGTCGATACATTAATATAAAATCAGACCAGTCAGGCCAAAGCAAGTGAAACATTATTTTTTATTGCCATGATGGCATCGAAAACACACTCAGCACCTCCAGGGATTCGTCCTTTTTAGTTCGGTTTTGACTGTCATTAGTCAGCAAACACATTAGAGTGGTTTTCGTTTGAGTGTCGTAAAACCAAAACCAAAGTAATTACTCTGGCCAATCACATAGGACACAGACAATACATTGAACCAATCAAAACTCGAAGTAATTACATGTGGCTGACGCAAAGCGCGGGAAAATGCATGCGAGCGCGTCAAAATTGGCTTTGGTTTTACTTCTGATTGGATGAAAAGGTGGCGCGAATCTTTTAAGCCAATCGCATCGTGTAGAAAGTGCAAAACCAATTACTTTTCGACACTCAAATGAAAACCGCTCTATCAGCAAACACATTATCGTGAATCCAGGCCCAGAATATGTAACTAAATAATGGATAATACGTTTTAAATCTAGTTTTTCCAAAAATCACTAACGGGAAAGGACATCTTTTTGTGTTATGAAGAAGGTTTAGATACCGAACTCTAATTACCGAAACAGTGAGTAAACTTAAGCTCAGTTTTGAATTACTTTGAAGTTGGTTCAAAGACTCTTCGCTTAACTAGGGAAGGTTTTCTTCTAGATAATTTTGCCTATACTTGGATCAGTATTAACTATTGGCAGCCTTTATACGCAAGCTTACCTTGAAACTTTCACTCGAAAGAGCTGACTTGTTTTGAAAAATTCACCGTCTCCTAGAGCAAGTTTTTCGTAAATGGCGATTAGATCTTCGTCTGGTTTTGATCCTAATCTACCGTAGATCCTCTGGAAAAGGAACCATCAATCATGATCAGAAATGATCGCATTCCTTCCCCCCTTCTTCCTATAGTTTTCCCAAATTTTTCTGCGCAACTATTTTTTGTTATAAAGCGTCCTTTCCTTAGCCTAACTTCAGTTTAAGCCATTTCATTTACTCTCAAGATCGCGTTGTCATTTGGATGACGTCACAACATAGTTTTTTACACCATATCAGGTTATCTAGGTAAAAAGAATCTATAATAATCTAAAAATACACAAATTAATACTTAAATTTTTAATTGAGAAGTACACCCAGAAAAAAGAGCAAAGTTCAATTATTACGTTTACGCGCGACATTTCATGCATTGTCTCTATTTTATCAAATACACACGTAAAATTGTGCGATAGTAGAAATTCACTTTTAGGGAACTCTTAAAATAAAAGGATACATTACCGGATCATTACCACCAAGAACACGAGCAGGAGGAAAGAAGAAGTTGCCCAAACCGAACTTTACCAGCCTGTTGCCATGGATACTATGTGGCTGAATCACGTGGGAGTGTGAGCCAATGATTAAGTGTACTCCCAGGGACAGCAGATGATCAGTCACTTGAAGCTGGTATGGAACTGGTTTCAAGAATAGTTCTCTACCCCAGTGAATATAGACAACCACGATGTCGACCTTGCTCTGCAAATGTTTTAAAGGTAAGAAGGTAAAGCCCCCATCCGGTTTTTGATGTATATGTGCCAGAGGTTTAAAATCATTTGTGAGATCTTTAAGGTACCTTTAATCTGTTTACATCTCTTTCCGCAATATCCTTGCTGTAAATAGCAGGACCCGCGTTAAACTTCATCCGCATCTCAGAACAGTTCTGTATCCTTTTTGGCGTCATGTGGTGACAATAACCCAGAAATCCAATCTTCAGTGCTTTCTTCTCTATAATAAGAGGAACCTAAAAAAGAGATCAGAATGATTATTACCAATGCGACAAGACCAAGCAGAAGAAACGTCCACTTTCTATCCCATTATATCACTAGTCTTCAAGAGCAAAACTTGCATTCACACTACCCTCAGTAAAAGAAAAGAGTGGGCCATTTCTAAATTGGAAGCAGCTTCTTATCTTTGTTGATGCGATTCCTGTTGCTTTTTCCTGAGCCTTTCTATGGGTATCTGCTAGCTGCGGACGTAGTTTTCTAACGCGTTTTCCACTAAATCATCGGTTTTCAACAAAAACGCGTATCAAGAATTGTTTTGCGAGGTAACGCTGCTACTTTGACGACGAGAAAAGAAACCAACAGCTCATAAGAAAAACACAAACTTAGATCCTGCAGCACTTTTTTTGTACAACTTTCCTCGTAAAACTTGATCACCGCCGGAATGGCAGTGCGATAAGACCACGGTCAGTTTTTTCGGCGATCGTCGCGACTTCGATCAGTCTTCGGAAATACCCATAGAGTCTCATTCCTTCATAATGAAACTACATTCTTTTTTACACGCATATTTTCTTAAGGGAAAGCTTTCATATTCCACACACTATACAGACTATTTGCTCACTAGCAAGATACTAATCTCTACCCAGATCTTCCAAGGCAACGCGAAAGGGAGATTTCAGTTTTCAGCGTAAGACAGAGTGAGATCTGGGGACGAGATCAGGAAGATACCTGTGAAGAGTTGAAAGGTCCATAGGTCGCTCCAAAATAATCTATTCCCGCGCTTTTAAGAACATTAACAGTAAAGTTGGCTCCTACGCCTCCAAAATCGTTAAAATGGTTATTTGCCACACTGACAGCATTGAATCCTGCAAATCTACTCAAAAAGAATACAAGTAAACAAAACGGCCATACGTTTGGTTCACAAAAAGGCAACCAGCCCTATCTAGTTGCCAGTAATGAGAATCCCCGTTAGCCTGCGTAGCAGGCGCGTGGAAGTACTGCAATATGGGCGCACTAGAAAGAACTGAGCATGCGGACACCCCTCGCGTGTCTCCATCGCGCAGCTCGTTCGCTCTCGATGCAATAAGTTCCAAGTGCCCGCTACTTTTCTTGTTAAACCACTGTAAACACTGAAAGGCCATCCTTAAACTGGACGCTTTTTTCTTCGCCCTCCGAGAGTGGCCATTTTAAAGAGTTTCTACCTTACTTCTTTTACGCCTTTTTTCGCAGTTTTATTTTATTTCACGAGAGGACGTTTCAGGATGTTTTTAAAAACATGATAGGAAGAACCAGTGTAATTGCTTTTCAGTGAAATGCTCCAGAAGATTTTAAAGGGTGCGCATCCCAGAGAGCCAAAATATAAAGCTCTTATTTATGACCTCCTAACAGATACAACGGGAAACCACGTCAACCTGATCTGGCCGGTAGAATCCCCCCCCCCCCCCCCCCCCACAACTCCACTTTTGAAAATGTGACTTAGTTGGGCGCGCACCAGTTGTGCAATGATAACTGGGAAATATCTCTCCCTTTTGTCCCCAGCGGTACCTTTTTATTTTTCATTGCATTCAGTCAGTTTTAATTGTATTGGGTACCTTTACTGAAAAAGAACATCTCCAAAGGGTGCTGGACCAAGCAAGTATTTACCTTAAGGACGAAGCGCTTTGTGGACTGGAATCCAGTACCACTTGTTTTTGGCATTTATGAGAAAACACCGTTGCATTTACTAAAGGAGTCTCCAGATTCGCCACTGAAATGTCTGCGGCTCGAATAAAGGAGGCTACTTCCACGAAACATGTGTTATAAGATTGATGGTTGTGTTCCACATAATACCGCACAGGACCAGAAAACGTAATATCACCGACAAACAATAGAGTGACTTGATCTGTAAAGAGAAAGAACAAAATATGGTACTGATAATAATGATTTCTTGAGCGCTGAATGTCGGTCGAGAGCTATGGTCGATAAGACAACAGACAATAGAAATGACCTGATGGTGGCGCAATTTGTTTTTCTCTTTCTTGCGCGGGCGATTTTCAGAGTAATTTCAACGGGAATGCACAAAAAAACTGTCAATGTTTTTGTAAAAGACAAATCGACAAAAATTTTCCACGGTCTATACGCTTATCAATTATAGCAATGACGTCAAAATGTTCAAAACTTTGCAGTGAAACCACTTGCCTGCGGCTCGAGGTTCCACTTCAGTTTTGAACATTTTGAAGTCATTTCTATGGTCGATAAGAGTGCAGATCATGAAAAATTGTCGATTTAATTTTTTGAGATGATGATGATGATGAAGATAGCCAATGGTAATGATTATTCTCTTTTGTAATGATAATGATAGCGGTGGTGATGTAAATGGCAGTAATGGTGGTAATAGCAATGATAATGATGATGATAATGATGATTAAGATGATGATGACGATGACGATGACCTTGACGATGAAAATGATGATGATGATGATGATGATGACAACTGCAATACATTCAGTTCTCTTGTAGGAAGATGCATCTCTTTCGAATCATTTTTCCGGGACACAATTCTTTAGACTTAGACACTTTGTACGTGGTGTAAACATTTAGGATTTCAGCACTGAAGTACACACTGCCAACTTCGCGGTTTGGCCAGTACCTTTCACATGCGCACAGCCATTTCACCGGGGCAATGGCGACCATGGACAGCTGTTTCGTCCTCATTAGGACTCACAAGCATGGCATAGCTCCAGGCGACTGACAGGTCTCACTTGCGATCATCGACCCCGTCGTTTTTTCCTGTATATTTCATAGCCAAAGCTTTCGACAAAATTCACCACCAACTGCCCGCTACTTGTTCCAGCAGATGATCATCAAAGCTCGGTAGAGTGTAGAGGGCCAGTTATGAGTGCGACTTAATGCCCACCCATTTCCTGACCCCAAAGTTTTAAAAGAATGAATTTTTACCTTCTTTTAGGTAGCAAAGGTAAAAAGTTTAAACATTAATGACAAAAGATAAAAGCTTTGACTTTACTGTTTCGTTATAAACAAGAGACTATAAAGGGGACAGAGAGGGCATCCCCCATATACACCCTATTCCATAGGTAATTCGTCTCGAGTTATTTTTAGAATCGGGATAAAGTTACCTCGCGCGAGGCGTGGATGTTTCGTGGAGGTTTCGCATGACCAAACGCCGTGCAAAACATGTCGGGCGAGAGGCAATGAAAGCGTAAAAAGATCGAGAGCATTCCTGAATATTGAAGCGAAATGAGTCGGCGCTCACCTGGGAAAAAGGAATCGCTGGACTCTTTGACAACCCGTGAAATCAGTTTAACTCGAAGTTGTCGTAACCTCAGTGCTTTAATAAAATGAGAAATTTCGCCGGTCTATTGAAACCGGTCCTTTGTACAATTTAGGCAGTTTAAGATCCAACGACGCGGACGACAACTAGAACGTCAAAAAAAAAAACAATAGGTTTAATTAGCAAAACAACAACTTCGCACGTGCAACACACTTTTTTGTTCATTTCTTTTCCGTTTTTGCACGACTACGACGTGAAAATGCCTAATTTCGCGTTTTATGGAGGACGTAAATAAGCAACGACGAAATTTTATTTCTCTTTCTATGCTTGAATATGGTCCCTTGAAATTCAGCTTTAGGAGGGTTCGCCTACAATTGACAGAGTAAGTGGGTAGGAATAATCGCTATAAAGACTGAAAAAAATAAACATCAAACCAGAAATTGCTCTCTTCAAACTGTAAATTATAAATGATCCTGAGAGAATATTCAGTGTGTTAAGGATTTCCCTGCTCTACTGTTAGCTCTATACAAGAGAGGAAGGGCGATTCTTTTTTAATTTCGGTTTCGCTGACACAGCTTTCGCAGAAATCTCGCTGTAGTCGTTTTTGTCGACAAAAGGAATAGCAAAATCGCTCTCCGCGTCTTCCCCCATTTTGTTCTGCGTCATTTCGTGAAGGACGCGTGGCTCTCAGCGTGGGTCATCCACGCGGAACACATTCGCGCTATGTGATTGGCTGTTGTCTAATCCCCCTTGAGATCTGTGGTGTTAAAAATAACTCGAGACAAATTACCTATGGAATAGGGTGTATATGGGGGATGCCCTCTCTGTCCCCTTTATAGTCTCTTGGTTATTAACTAATGTTGAAATTTTTGTGTTGGATAAAACAGACACTCAAAACAGAAGGATTTGGATTTCTTCATTTTAAATAAATGTTTGAACAAAGGTAATATTGTTTAGAGGGGAAGGAAGGGTAGTATCGCAGCCCTCCCCCCCCCCTCCCCCGTAACTTTTCCCTAGTCTGTTGAACCTTGAAGCGTTTCATGTCATCATTATGTATAATCTCCAAACCAGTTTTGGTGGTACTCTCCAACAGTGGCCTAATACTAGTTCACTGCGGGCGGATAATATACCAAATAATGCCATAAAAGAGAGATTTTAAGTCGACCAAGTTTTCCTTTTAAGTCTACACATGAATAAATAGATTTATGCATGGGCACCCGACGAGAATATAGTTCAAAACCACTTAAACATGGCATTTTTAAACTATTTTAGTATTTAAACGGTAGATATAGACATATATTTATCCCCTAAAAATTTTTCATCTGTTCGGATTTCCTAGCTGAAAGTCTAGTGATCCAAAAATTATAGGGATCATAACTTTTTTTTTTTTTTACCTTTTCGAAAATTTCAGCCAGAAAAAAGGTTCCCTAGAATTCTAGGTGACCTTTTTAAGGCAAAAGTCGTTAAAGATGGGCTATTATACCATTTCAGTTAGATGTTCGAAAATCGTAGGAGAGGCAGGCAGGCAAGAAATTTTACAACAAATGTTCCGGAAATTCTAGATCTCAAATCGTCTTCCGAACAGATATTTTCGGAAAATTGACGTTGGGTGCCCCTGATTTATGCCAGTCTCAGGCATAAGAATTTTTTAGGACAGTTTTAATCGGTTCATTTTAAATTTGAAACATTGTTAACCTGAATTACCCTGTTGAATAAACAAAATCAGTTTGTTAAAAAATAGGAACTCACCTGCCAGACCTGTTAACCTTCCATAAACAAAAGAAATTAACAAGACTGAATAGAAAAGTAAAAAACGCGCTGAATTAAAGATCTCCATTTTGAGTTTACAATAAATCGGGAGCTGGGGAATACGTGTATCCAGTCATGGGCTGATCCGCCGGATCAGAGCAAGCTGACTGAAATGTGATTAGCAATTAATACTTCGCAAATTATTGAGATGTCGTTATAAATATACCAGTTTTGACACTCCTTTCAGGTAGGGTTTCGTGCAATCCACCAGAGGACACCTGATGCTTCTCTACCTAATGTGTCAGAAAGGCGGAAAGAGTCAAATTTTAAACTTAAAATAGTAAACTGATCCTTACAGCGAGAAGAGTGATAGAAAAAATAAAGAAAGAGAACAAAAATAAAGAGGTGAATTATATTTGTCCGATATTTCGGTTTGCAACACAAACCTTCAACGGGGGCTATAAAAGAAAAATGAGTTCAGATAAAAGATGAACGTTACATATGCGAGATTTGAATAGATAGCAAACAGAAAATGATATGCTACTAAAAAGATAAATGTCACTAACGGTCACTGGGTTCGATCCATTCAACCAAAATTTCCGGAAATTTCGGTCCAAAACTCAATGGATCGGTTAGGTCCAACCGGAAAAGTTTCAAAACAACGGGTCCACCTTTTGAGGTGGACCACTTTTCCCGGTCGGACCGGTTGGAATTTTGGTTGAATGGATCGCGCCCACTAACTGAGTTCATCACAGTAAGTGTTAGTTTAGGTAATAGCATGATTTGTATTGATATTTGGCATAAATACCACGAGTGATATTTCGAAATTGTTACAAGTAATTTCACGAGCCGTTACGTTAGGCGAGTGAAATTTGAGACAATTTTGAAATATCACAAGTGGTATTTATGCCAAATATCAATACAAATCATTCTATTATTTGTTTATACTACTACCCACACAAGGTTTGTAATTTTCACATGTAGGTATTTCAAATTAAACTGAGGTACCACTGCTCTAGGCCAACCAAATAGCAGAAATTCTGATGTAGTAGTAAAAACACAGGACTACCAACAGCACAGTATCTCGCCCCAGTCCCTTTTTGTTGACCTCATGTTGCCTTAGCGACAAAAGCAAACTGCACTCCAGAGCAACCAAGGTTCAACCATGATGGCGTCGCGAATCATGCATGGTCGAAGAGAAGGACAAACGAGGGGTAATTTCTTGACGTAAATACCTATTCCTGCGAAGATTTCTAGAGTTTAACCATTTTTCTTCCTTTCTGGTTGTGTAGATTTCGCTGGAAATACTCTTAGTGTCATTCCCGCTGGAGTTAATCCGCGAGAGGTGAGCTTGGCGGTGCAAGCAAGCTAAAATTTATTCGCACATACTCTGTATCAATCATAAAGTTTTTTTCCTGCCCGCTCTGGGAAAAGTGTTTCATTCATTTATTAAATAGTCACGGAACACCGTACTACCTTTACAGGTAACTGTTCTTCAGCCTGAAACATGGAGACGAATACAAAATAGCCTGTCGGGTTATAACGAGGAAAAAGAGCGATTGCAAGCGAAGATGAAAGAACGAGAAGAACTCCATACTTTCTCTAAGGATTCTGTCAAACACTGGGAAAACACGATAGAGGTTCGTTGTTTTAACTTTTATTTTCCTACAAATGCTGCAGATCAAACAGTTAAACCTATTAATTTTCAGGCGAAAAAACTGCATTCGGTTACCCTCATACGTGTATTTGGCGGCAGCTACACATAAGACTCCCGATAACTCGAACCTTCAAGGGAAATAGAAAAAAGTTCGAGTTATCGGGATTTCGAGTTATCGGGAGCTCGAAGAAGATAGCCGAGAGTAAGGAAAAAAACAGTTTTTACTGCACAGTGAACATTTTAATCACATTTTATTGTAGAAATGTCAAGTGAAAATTAAAAGATACTTCTAGATTATAAATACAAAACATAGCCTAAATAGAGCATGCGTTTTACTGTTTTTGAGAAGTAAAGCTGCTCCATGTTAACCTGTTACAATCAACATCAGCCTCCACTAGTAAACTATACTCCTACAACACGTCAATAGGAAGTCCAAAATTCAGTGTTTTGGAGGGCAGAAGACGGCTTTTTTTCCCGACTTTTTAAGGGCTCAAAACATGGTTCGAGTTATTGAGGGTAAAATTATATAGAAAATGACCTGAGGGGAAACGAAAATTGGTTCGAGTTAGCGGGAGTTCAAGTTATCAAGGGTGCGAGTTACCGAGGGTAAAATTGCAGTGAATATATGACGGAAATCCAGGGGAAATTGATTTTGGTGCGAGTTTAAGCGTGAGGTTCGAGTTAGCGTGGGTTCGAGTTATCGGGAGTCGACTGCATACGCTTTATGGTCACTTCGACCCCAAGTCATTTTGTCCCAGTCAGCCCCCTTTTAAGGTAACCTGTAACATCGCTTAAAGAACGGGATATATTACATATTTAAGTGACTGAAAAATAAGGGTCTAAGTAGACTTGGGGGTGAGAGTGCGCGATATATTTGTTGTAACAGAATAAGGCCCCGTTTTATTTTAATAAATGGAGAAAACTTGGGTGCTCACCATTTAAGCTTATACAAACAACCCTGGAGGGAGAATGACTCGCGACAAAATACATCGAGATCAGCTGAACAGCCTAAAAAGAGTTGAAAAATTGCATTGCATCAAAATACAGCCCATATTTTCTGAAGCCTTCCCAAATGGGATGGCATGAACCATTTAATGATTTTCCAACCAAAATTTCCAGTTTTCCCACATAAATGGTAAGCACCCCTTGTCTCTGGTAGTAGGGTCACTCGCCTACCCAAGTTACCCTGGGTGAGCCAAGTCTTCCTACGTTTCTTTTAAAACTAGGCAAACCATTTACATGAAGAACAAAAAGTTGGCTCTGCCAGAGGTGTGACTTGCCTTCATGTAGCAAGGTCACTCTTGACGATGTAGGGTCAACCTCCTAGCTGGGCCAACTTTTCTCCATATAAAGTGTTTGGCTTGCACAGCCAGGTCAACTCAGTCAAGGCAAGACAATCAGAGCATTCGCGTGGGCTGTTAGCTCGGGCAAAGGGGGTTTCTTTTTTTTCTTACAGCGCTCACTAAAGGTGACTGAGCTGGGAGGGTGACCCTCTTTCCTGTGACAACTTTTCCCAACATAAAAGGGGCCTAAAATTAATTTTAATTTAGACCATCAGATTGTTGTTATATACAGAACACTTAAGATATTGGTAGTTGTTCTCAAATGTTCAATATTTAACAGGTCAGTTTTCCATGAAATGTCAATTCCCTTATGTTTTTTTGTGTACATGTAGGGTCAACGGCTCAAGAAATTGCAAGCTCGACAAATAAGAGAAGAAAAGGAAGAGGTGAGAAGATTTTAAAAAAATGATTACTTTTAACCTTTTGAAAAGAAGGTAAAGATAATTTACAAGACAGGGCCAGGTTGTTCAAAGCAGGGTTAGTGCGAAATTTCAATTCAGATATGAAAGCTTAAAAAGAAAATTCATTTTTTTCCTTTTGGGCTACAATTTGATGATTGGATGCTCAACAAAGAAAAAAATGCTTTTGAACAAAAGACGAAGAATTCTAAGTTAAAATTTAACCCCAGGTTAGCGCTAATCAGCCTTCGAGCAACTGGGCCCTACAGGGCTATAGCTTGCTGGTGATGCTGTACATCTCTAATGGTCCTCTATGCAGACATAAGGACTTAAGTAAATGTTTAACGTCATTAATAAAACCATCTTTTTTATCAATAGGAAGAAAGAGTAAAGATTGACATTGAGGAAGCCAAGCACCAAGCACAGAAAAGAAAAGAAGCCATTGAACGAGCCAAGACCCTTCAGTACTACCAAACAGATAGAGTGAAGACATTTCATGTAAGAGATTAAAACCTACAAAGTTTTTTTGGGCCCTTCAGGCCTCAGTTTGGTCCAAAAAGAAGGGGAGCACTCCCCTGGATCGGCCACTGATTATATCACAGAGTTTTCTTACCACTGGTCATTTGTACTTTCCAGGGTGCCCTGCTTCTAACAGAGGTTCTAAAGGAGAGAGATGCCCAGATAGAAATGAAGAATGGCAAACTTGATGCAGAAAAGATTAGAGAAGAGCACCTCTTGAGACTGCAGCAAAGGGTAACATTTCCCATCAGTCAACATGATAGTGAATAATACATTGAACTAAAATAATTTTTAGATTTTTAAAAATTCTGCAAATTGTTTCTTTGTCATGAATTGAGGGGTGAAAGTCTCCAAGATACAATTAACTCTGTACATAAATTCCTATATGTAGATAATGTTCATGTCAGAAGCATTTTTTTTAAGCTAAACCATGCTCGAACCCCTCAGTACAATGCACATGTAGTATTATTGAAGTACTTAAAGCAAGTTATGGGTCTCAAAATAATTGTTTCAACTGAATTCACCAAGGCTAGCTTTGTAATTGGATTGCTTTCAAGTGCTTACTCCACATATAGTCATGAAAATTTAATATTTGTATCTTCAGCAACGTGAGGAGGCAATTATGGAAGATCAGAGAAGAGCTCTGAGGAGGTATAATGAAAGGAAAGCAGTGGCAGATTTCCAAAAACTCCAGTAAGTACTAAACCTTTTAGTAGTTTCTGAATACTGACCTAAGGGAGAAATTCTGCAGTATCTTCTGAGCTGCCGAAGGTAGTGAAATAGTGGCATACAGTATACTAGGAACACTGCAGTGTTAGGGTTGAACTTGAGGTTAGAAGATCTACCGTAATATAATGCTGCATGGTGGTTTTAAACCAATGCCATAATCATAATATTTAAAGGGGTCAGTGGAAAAGGGGTGCATCTAAAAATAGAGGGTTACACTTTCACTTCTCAGAATCCTTGATCATATTGAAGAGTCAAAAAAAGGAAAGGAAGCTGATGTGGAAGAAGGCAGAAATATTAAGCAGCAAGTTGACATGTATGAGGCTGCAAAGCAAGCTATTGAAGAGCAAAGGAGAAAAGTAAGTTAAGGTTTTCGTAATGATAACTGGTTTGAGAATTAAAGGGCAGTTTTGGAAATTCTTTGATAATCAAAGGATAAAATTATCACAATAATGTACACGAATTTTTGTACTTCCTTACATTTGTGATACTCATAAAGCTGAAAAATTATAATTATAAAATGTTAGTTAAGTTATTAAAAAAAATATTTTGAAGTGAAACTTTGGAATCCACGGAGATTACACGTAAACATTATAACAAATTTGCGACTCGTGCTGTATGAAAAAGGCTGGAACTTCAACCAAAATGATAACTAGTGATGTTGATTTATTATAACCAACTGTTTTTAAAGCCCATTTTGATTAATTTTCATTAATTATTTTTCAAGGAAAAGAAAGATATTATGGAGGAACATCAAGCACAGCTTGCTGATAGAGAAGTATGTTTGTCATTAAATAGTTATCCCACTGTAGATTTTCCGCTTTGTTGGAAATGCTTGTATGGTTTACCGGTATGTAGAAATGTTTGTTCCCCTCTTGAAATGATCATCCCACTCCCAGCCTACGTCCTCTTTCAGTTCTTAGCCAGCCTGCCTGTAGCCATGTGCTGTATCTAATAATCTTATTTGTTTCTTGGGGAAGAGTCCCTTGAAGCCCTTTCCATTTTTTTTGGAAAACTGAACTGTACAGGTTCACCTGTATTCACTCCTGAAACTGAACAGACACACTTTCATGCATATATTTCGTACTGACTTAATGTTTCTTCATTTTATTGTTCAGAGAAGACGACAACTTGAACAGAAGAAAATTGAAGAGGAAGAGGAGGAAATCAGACAGTTCGGTCAAGCTAAAAAGGTAACAGTCGTAAATTTAATTCATTATACATTGTAGATATCACCAGAAAGATAAGTTCCATTTTAAATGGCCGTGAATGGCAAGTAACCCAACTATAAACTTTTTCACTTACTGTACAATCCTCATCGCTCACAAATGTCTATTGGGGTTCAGTTTTATCTGTGGTTTAAATAAAGCTGATTAACTCTAAAAAATGTCAAGTAAACAGTTAAATGAACATCTTGGAACTTTTTCTTTGTTATACAGAAAATGGCAAAGATGCGTAAAGCGAAGGAAACAGAATTATTCAAGTGAGTACTAATCCAAAGATGCGTACAAAATGCTTGATGAAAAACCGGAGTGAAAGTGTCGTTTTTAACATTTTTGGAAAAAGATCTAAAACGTGTGTAGTTCTTCTTGCAACCACATTTATATAGCTGCAGATCGGTCATCTCTGTTCTTAAACATTCGTTAAAGAAGATTCGCTTTGATTTCTCTTAACAATTTTATTCAAGTACTCCGCCCGATAAATGTTGTCGCATCTGCTAAACTGTTCTCAAAATACTGTCTCTCTTTTTTTCAGTGCCTTCCAAGAACACACGGAGCGGATGAGAAAGAAGCTAGCTAACCAAAGACAACAAGAAGTTGATGATGAAGATGACCGGATAGCAAAGGCTGTGGCGGATAGGGAGAGGAAGCGTGATGTATGTGCCTGTTTTCTTATATACGTTGTAAAAAGTACGTTTTTAAGTGTCAATGTAATTAGTACGAAAGTACTAATTGAGGACACCGTTTGTCTCCTATTGGAGACGGGACCGCCATTTTTCGCGGTCATCCGAGCCACGCGAATATCCAGCCGCTTGCAGGGCAAAGGAAATAACTTCATTTCTCAATTATTTTTAGATCTGAGTGTAAAGTGTAGGTCAGGCGCTCTACTGACTGAGCTATTATCAAGTAAAGAAACTTGCCTGTTGTAAAAAAAAAAAGCTCACCTGGCAACAGACCCGTCGATATGTCTGTGAGGTGAAGTCGGAGTTTTAAAATTCAATCCATGAAGTTATCTTTCATAGGAAATCTAAAATTAAAGTGTTTAATCTATCTAAAGTGTTTAATCTTTCTTATGATAGAAAAATTCTCCTGAATGTTTTTAGGCCGAAGAAAGAGAAAAGTACGAGGCAGACGGGAAGGAGAAGAGGGAAATTCACGATCACAGAATTCACATGGTAATAACTGTAGTTATCATTACGTACTACCTAAAGTAACCAAGACTAAAGCAAGAATAATATGTACGACTCTTCATCTTTGAGCATCTTCATTTTTTATCCTTATTTTTGTTTCTATTTTAGATGAAAGAGAATGAACGCCGAGCAAGAGAAGAAGCAAACAAAGACCGTGAAATACTTCGCAAGAGAGTCGAATCTGATAAACTGGTACGTAAACAGTCAGGTTCCTTGAGAGTTACATGCAGAGGCTAAAAAAGTGTAACCTGCTTAGCAAGCTCTCCAGTTGGGGGATATCGTGAAAAGTAGACGCGCTAGAGGCACGCGAAAGGGGGAGCGGTCCCTCGCGGCCTCGCCGCTCGCTCACGCGTTCTTGCGCGGCTCGCTTCTCTCGCCCAAATATGAGTGCTTGCTCTAAGGCTAGCGCAGCTGCGAAAACGCGCTTCTTGGTCCTCGCGGCTTCACCGCTCATATGCGCGCTAGAAATACCACCAGATACACAGGCTAAAAAAGTGCAATTTTTTTCAAGGCTTCTTCTTTATTCTGAGATTTAAGATGCTAACACTTTTTGCTGTCGTTTGCTTTATTAGTACCACATGAAACAGGAGGAAAAGAGATCAGAGCAACTAGGGGAAAACAAGAAATTGAAAGAGTTCCAAACACAGCAAATTGTAAGTAGAGTTGGTGCGCCGTTGTGACCTTGCAGAAATTTTACACATTCATTTATCGATTATTATCCCAGTGGCAGCCGTTTATTGTTGAAAAGGACAGTCTTCAACGCATTGTGCACGATATAAGTTATCAAAAAGCGCGGCCGCCGTGTCGAGTCAGCCTGGTAAAGCAGGCCAACCTGATTAACCAGTCTGGCTTTCCTCTAGCTAGTATCAGGCGTTTTCGCCCTCCAAATAAACAGGCCGTAATTGGTAAGGTCTTTGTTGGAAATCCATGGGTTTACACATCTTAATACATATATTTCGACAGGCTGAATTAAAAGACCGTAAACATCAACTTAGAGCAGCGGAATTAGACCTGGATAAACGCAACGAAGCCCTACTCAGGTCCGAAGAGGTTCAGTTCCAGGAGTACGCAAACAAGGTCATTTCAGAGGCCAAGGAGAACGGCCGTAATCCGTACCCACTCATCAAGGCCTCTCAGGAGGGCCCCGGGGGTGGAAGAGGCCCCAAATGTGAAGGCAAACAAGGCCTTAGACCGAGCTATCTTGTGTGTGATGGGACAGGGGTACAGTTGCCTAATTACCACAGTGGTACCGTACAAGGCTCCCATACCAAGATTTACGGCCGTCCAGCTGAAAGTATGAAGAGACTAGGTTTTACTTGGTGATATTTTTGACAACTTCTACGACGAATTTTGACTTGTAAATAGTCCTTCTTATTCACTGAAGTAATTTTCTCGCACGTATTTTTAACGAGATAACTAATTCAACCTCGAGAAATATTCCTGCGTACGCTGGACTTTAACATCGTTTTCACGGCATTCATCAGCGATTGTTTCATGTATATTACAGGGAGTAGAAGTTTGCTGACGTATATTGTTTGTAAATAAAGTGAGGGTTAAAACACTTGTTCCCTTTATTGTCTTAATTTGATCGTGTTGTCGTCCGACGTTGTCTGTCATAGTTGGAAATAAACCTAAATCAGCCCCACTGGAAAAGTGGGGAAAAGCCCCACTGGAAAAGTCAAGTGTTTACGATAGAGACTCCACTCTAATCAGCACGCCACGTTTTGCACTTAAAGCGCCACCGGCATGTAACATCAGAGGAACTTGTGTCTTGGCTGACCGCACGAACTTGTACTTCGACAAGATTTTCACGAGAGCGATCTTGACCTCCAGCAGGGCAAACCTCATACCGATACAATTTCGTGACCCACCCCCAAAGGGTAGGAACTGAAAGGGATGGTGGGTGTCTTTCCTTGCACCTCGGAATCTCTCGGGGTCAAACTTCTCCGGATCTTCCCAAGCATCGGGATCATGATGCAAGGCATATATGGGAATCCAGCAGGAATATGGATTCCGCTAAGGTCAAAATCTTCATGGCATTCACGGTTGACATGGACCGCGGGAGGACACAAGCGCTGGGACTCCTTTATAACACAGTCGAGGTAGTCGATATTCTTGACAATATCGTAAAGACATCCCTTCTTTGCGTTGGTCTCCAAGGCCTCTCTGATCTGTGTTCTCAGTTTCTCTCGCATTTCTGGGTTCACAACCAAGTGGTACAGAGTGAAAGCCAATGTGTTGCTTGAAGTTTCGTACCCCGCCAAAAGAAAGACAACAGACTGAGCTACTACCTCTTCATCTGATAGCCTGCTCACCCCTTCCGTCGTAGTTTCATCAGTGGCATGCATCATGAGATCTAACAAGTCTTTTCGTCCTGAAAATCCCTGTTGGCGACGTGCTTTCAAGATTTCTGTGGTGACTTCTTGAAAATACTCTGGTCTTCGTCGACGCAGCATTGCTAGAAACCGGAACAAAGCCGGTCCAAATGGCAAACGGCTTAAGTACAGAATGATTTGCGGAGTCGAAAAAAATTTTTTCCCTTCTGTTAGCAGTTCATTGTCCTTACCGTTTTGGACCTCCGCCTCCAAGCCAAAAGCTGTAGATAATATCACCTCCAGGGTCAGCTTACTAAACCAATCCAGCATGTCCACACTTTGATCTGTACAGAAATATCGTAATATTGATATGGTGTTGGTAATTTCTACTTATTTCTAAAGTTCTCTGATACTTTGACCCTCCATGACGTTGGTAGGTGACAAGGCCCTATTAAAGTAGCCCGTTTTAGCTGCTCAGATAGCGGGGACGGCTTCAATTCACGATTCTGTCCACAACCTGAACGTCTGGAACAGGCTACTGGTATGGGAGGCTAAGTGTACTTGGGCCTTTAACATTTTAACGCTCTCGTGCTCCTTAATTCCTTTCCCTCCACCCCAACCCCCACCCTCTAAGAAGTCAGCCATGCAGGCTACGCTATAGTGATACTCACTGTTTACAAACGTTGTTTTTGCTGTTCAAATGTGTAACGAAGGTGAAAAAATAACCCCTTAATTCCAGTTTGTTTCAAGAACCAACAATACGCTTCTGGTTGACACAGTATCAATGGATAACGTGAGTATAGCTGTATCTGGCACCCAACCCGGTTGAATGCACTAGCTTGCCGCCTTACCTGAGCTGCGTGGCAGGCGCAAATCGGGAGGGGGAGAAAGAGAAAATCCCCTTTGCCCCCCTTTGCCCCCCCCCCCCCCCCCCCCCCCCCATTTCGATGCCTGCCGGGAAGTAACATTTGGAAGGAAGCGCTGGACTGAGGTGAACGTACCCTAAAATCTAGACTTGCAACAAGTCGACCTCTTGGCGAGCGGAGCGTGCCTTGTTTGGCCGCGAAGCGGCCGACCTTTTTGAAAGTCTACCTAAAATCTAAAATAGGCGACTGTTAAACAGTCTACCTCTTCTTGAACACTCTTGCTCGAATAAGCACCGCATCTCTGGCTAGAAATGGTTGCAAAAGACCTCTAATTGCTTGACGACTCTGTAGGGAAAGAGGTAATAGAGAATCTTAACTCACCCGAATCAGCGATTTCGCCAAGTTTCACCACAAGAGTGTCACACGATTTTTCAATCAGCGGAACCATCAACTTCATCTTTCCTGCACTGAAAGTGGGTGTCAGCGTGTTGCGGATCCGTTTCCATGTGGCGTCTCGGGCGTTAGCAACGATTTTGGAAAAAAATTTTGCCTGTTGCAACACTTGAAAGCGGTTTCGGAAGTTAGGAAACTCTTTAACCATAATTTGCTTCACCAGCTCCGGATCGGCAACGACAAGCGATGGCCTGCTTCCGAAGCAGAAAGAGAACACTTTGCCGTATTTCTTGATGTAACCAAGGTGCATCTCGTGCAGTCCATTGTATTTCCTTAGTTCAAGAAAGTTTCCAAAATATGGAATTGGTTTGGGTCCTGGAACGTTTAGTTTCGTGAGGTCTGCAAAGCCTCGCGTTCCATACCAGTAGAGAAACAGCACCACGAGGACAAAAAGAGAAGCAACAGCGGCGGAATGAAGCAGATACCACGAAGATAGAAACTGCTGAAGTAATTCCATCATTGTGAAGTACCTAATGAAGTTGGAGACACGAGAAAAGAACTAATTCTAGCAAAACAAAACCGAGATTAACCGCTTCTCTGACCGCTCAAGACATTTTTTTTAATAGACAATAGCGATTGCATATGAAGTTGCATTTGTTTAAATTGCAACAGACCTTCCTTGGGCCCTTCGTTCACTCAAGCAATGGGGCAAATAGCCACAGCTGTAGCAATGAACTTTGTGCAGCTAAAATCAGATTTAAGCGGTGGCGGACCTCAGTTCCTTCCGAGATCATAACAATGTGAAATACTAGTATAAATGAACTGTGATCTGAGAGACCATAGAAATGACCTCATTTGATGACGTCAGTGGTGTCAATCGAGTACAACGGCCAATTCTCTGGACTCTCTGTGTTACAAAAAAAACACGGTTGACCATCTCCGGCAAGTAATACTAAAGGACAATAGTTTGAGCATGTAAAGTAACTCGTTCATTAAAACCTTGGTGGTCCTCGGAGCATCTGACAGGGCGTGAATGATAAACTGAGTTAAAGCTGAGTCACGTGAGGGATAGTCTAACAAGGCCGAAAAGGGGTCACGAAAAAATAACAAAACCAAATGAAACGGAACGATCGCGAGGAGAAGACGCGGCGGGGGGGGGGGGGGTGGGGGGGGGGGGGGGGGGGGGGGTGGGCGGAGGAGGGTACTCCTGGGAATTCTTGCTGGGGGTGTGCCGCCCGGTTCTCCAAAGTCCTGATCCTGTTTCAGACCAAGAAATGTCATTTTTCACACCCGTTTTCAGACCTGGCCTCTAAGAAATTATGTCATCATTACTTAGATAGACGAGATAAGAACAGCAACAAAAAATATTTTTTAAATCCCTTTCGAATTCGCATATTTCTCACTCTTTCTTACTCATTTGGAATTTAAAAGATGTTAAGTTCATACACTCCAGTAGAGGTCTCCAGTAGTTCCCCCGCAAACCATGCCCGATTCCAGACTATATATTTATGATCTATAATCCTTTTGCCACTAGAGTGGTTTTCGTTTGAGTGTCGTAAAACCAAAACCAAGTAATTACTCTGGCCAATCACATAGGACACAGACAATACATTGAACCAATCAAAACTCGAAGTAATTACATGTGGCTGACGCAAAGCGCGGGAAAATGCATGCGAGCGCGTCACAATTGGCTTTGGTTTTACTTCTGATTGGATGAAAAGGTGGCGCGAATCTTTTAAGCCAATTGCATCGTGTAGAAAGTGCAAAACCAATTACTTTTCGACACTCAAATGAAAACCGCTCTAACTATTATCACAAATTACAAAAGTATCCAACAAGACTTCAATCTATTTTAATGATCCACAAAAAGTTGGTAAGAATTATGACATTTTCAAATTACAGGGAATTAAGCAAAACGCCTTTTTACTTCACCCCTGACTAGAAATCATGAATATAAATGAACTCAACAAATATTGTGTTGCTTTTTTCATGAATTCATTCTTTAATAACAAATTACCATCTAATTCTGAAAGTTACTTTATAACAAATGATGTTATACATAGCCACAACGCACGCTCAGCTTCAAACTACATATTGACTATCAAAGAACAAATTATGGGAAAAGTTCTATAACATACAAAGGACCAGACACTTGAAATAGTTTGCCAGGCAGAAAATCTGAAAAACAAAGGATCCTACAGATTAATCAAAAGTTATTTAAAATCTTACATACATAATACATAGATTATTATGAATACGTACCAGTTAAACGATATGATTAACAGAAAGAATTATCATACATCTTTAGTAATTTGTTAACTAGTATTTGTAAGGTATCCATCACAAAACTGTAAATTATATATTGTTACTGCTAGAAGGGGATCTTCTAAGAAAAGCCCTGGCTGGTGGCTTGCTAAGATCCCCTGCTCGATAACAAATACTATGTAATCTACAAAGAAAAGTGTATGAAATGGGCAAATAAAATAAGTAAACGATTAAAGAAGACGAAAAAAATGTCAGATATATAAAAGCACTCTTTTCTTTGAACTATTTATTCATGGCAATAATTAACTATAACAATATCAACAAGATACAAGAATACAGATACATAAGAGGTACCACTACAAACTTACGCTAGTCTTTTTAAAATATTTATTACAACCATTTACAGTACTAATTGATTTTTTTTAACTCCATCCGGCTATTATATTAACGCTATTTTTTACCTGAAACGATGTGTTTGCTAGCCCCAGTAGGAGGTAATCACTATAGACATAGGATCGGACTATTTCTTTTAGAGGAACCGCTGAAGCTCTTTGATTCCTTTCACATATCAGTAATACGCATGCTCCGTTTACATGGAGAAAACGTGTCCCTGGTAGATCTAGAAGGGTCACTAGCCTGTCGGAGCTACCCTGGGCGAGCCAACTTTTCCTATTTGGTAAACCAATTACATGAGGAACTCTGAAAAGTTGGCTCGGCTAGAAGAGTGACCCACCTAGCCAACCAACCAACCAAACAAAAAATCTACATGACGTCGCAATAAACCTATGGCACACGAGGGAAAACTTAAAGAGAAAAGAGGTGATATTCGTTTCCAACGTTATTTCGTTTGCATTTTTTTGATCGAGTTGACATCGAAGGTTTCTTTCGTAAAACGATCAGAGTTGTACAACAACAACAATTATTAATATAATTTATTGTACTAATAGTAAAAACAGAATTAATACCAATGGTAATGTTACCACCCTAACGTTCAGTATTTAAAGTCTAAAAGATTGCCATCAATCTTACAGTACAGTCTCTACTCTAACAAGCACGCCATTTTTAGCACTCAAAGTTGCACCGGGATGTAATACGACGGGAACTTGCGTCTCAGGTGATCGCACAAACTTGTACTTCATCAAGATTTTCACGAGAGCGATCTTGATCTCCAGCAGGGCAAACCTCATACCGATACAATTTCGTGGCCCACCCCCAAAGGGGACGAATTGGAAGGGATGGCGGGTGTCTTTTCTTTCACCACGGAATCTCTCGGGGTCAAACTTCTCCGGGTCCTCCCAGGCACTTGGATCATGATGCAAGGCATATATGGGAATCACAACCTCTGTTCCAGCAGGAATATGGATTCCGTTAAATTTATAATCTTCACGGCATTGTCGATTAACGGCGGCCGCAGGAGGACATAAGCGCTGAGACTCCTTTACGACACAGTCGAGGTACTCGATGTTCTGGGCTATTTCGTAGAGAGGTTTCTTCCTTCCACTGGCCTCCAACGCATCTCTGATTTCTTCCCTAAGTTTGTCTTGTAGATCTGGGTTCACGGCCAAGAAGTACAGGGTGAATGACAAGGTGTTGCTGGACGTTTCGTATCCTGCCAGAAGGAAAATAATACACTGAGCTACAACTTCCTCATCAGACAGCTTGCTAATCCCTTCTGTTGTTGTTTCATCAGTGGCGTGCATCATGAGGTGTAGCAGGTCCTTTCGTCCTGTAAGTCCCTGTTGACGGCGTTGATTAATGATTTCTGTAACAATACTTTCAAAATACTTAGGTTGAAAACCTCCACCGCTAACTAATCTTATAAGACGGAATAGAGCATTTCCAAATGGCAAACGGGAAAGATGCCGTAGGATTGAAGGCACCTGGAATAGTTTCTTCGCTTCTTGCAGCATTTCGGTGTTTTCACCTTTTTGAACCTTCGCGTCCACACCAAAAGCTGTAGATAATATCACCTCTAGGGTCAGCTTACTAAACCAGTCCAGCATGTCCACACTTTGACCTGGAAATACATATCGTAAAATTGTTACCACAACATCAAAAGCCCCAATACGTCCCATTAATATGGCCCTTGATAATACATATTCTTCATATATGCAGGGAAGCGGGGGAGGGGGAGGGGGTGTAATATTCACTGTTTCATTCAACACGTCAGAAATTAGTTCCGTATCGGTTCGCTTTGCAGCTTCTGAGAGGCATTCTGAATAAGCTAATTCCCGGGAGCTGTTTTCAAGGCCGGAGCCGTTAACTCACGGTACTTTCAATAATCTTGTCAATTTTCGTTTACTTCAAACTCTTTTTAAACTATATTTCTATATTTTACTATATTAAACAAGAATATCATTGAGACAATTATCTCCACGCGCCGTAAGCCGAGTCACACTTTCATTCAAATTAAGACCAACTTAGAAAAAGCGAGACTTCGTATTCCAGGTTGAGAAAATGCAGTCGCCACTTTGCCCGTCTTGGCGTATTTCTCTTGAGTTCTACATACAGTTAGTCTGAGTCATAGTTATTTGATATGTTGATCGTAGCGTGACCAGCCCCCTACAGAAACCGGAAACGAAAATGTGTCCCAGTATCATCATGCAGTGACATCTATTTGGAGAGTTCTATTTTTATTGCTGGCTCAATAAAACCTTTAGTTTTCCCAGTTACTAAAAAGAGGATATAAACTCACCTGAATCAGCAACTGTCTCAAGTTTTTCCACAAGCGTGTCACAAGACGTCTCTATAAGAGGCACCATCAACTTCATCTTTCCTGCGCTGAACGTGGGTGTCAGTGTGTTACGGATCCGCTTCCACCTTCCATCCCGAGCGTTGAAGACGTTCATGGAGAACACCTTACTCAGTTGTTGGATCTGGAAGCGATTTTGGAAGTTTGGAAAGTCCTTTACTAATATTTGCTTCAGCAGTTCCGGATCACCGACAACAACCGACGGCCTACCACCCAGACAAAGGGCAAAAACGTTGCCGTATTTCTTAATGTAGTCAAGGTGCAGCTCATGTAGTCCATTGTATTTCCTTACTTCAAGAAAGTTTCCAAAAAAAGGAATCGGCTTGGGTCCGGGGACATTCAGCTTCTTGAGGACTGCAAATCCACGAGTCGCCCACCAATACAGAGAAAGAATCACAAGGATTAAAACAGAAGCGATCGCAGCAGCAGTAGCAGGATGGCCAAGGTACTCCGAAGATAGAGCCTGCTGCAGTAATTCCTTCATTTTAGTGAAGTATCTTGTGATCTTGGAGACAAAAAAGGAACCAAGTTATCACAACAACTGCTTAAACAGCATGCTCCTCTACAAGTTTTAAAGTATTGCGTTTTGTTTACAGTGACAGAGGCATTCTAGATCGGTCTCTAGACAGTCTAGTCATTGCAAATTAATTTCAGTACGTAAGAAATTAATTTGTGCAACGTACCTTTCTTTAATTGGTTTCGCTTCCTCACACTTAATCAGTGAACCGTACAAGGATGTGCCAAGGCTGAACAGTGAGATTTTTATGAACAGCGCCGCTTTTTAGTGACAAAATCAGGGCAATAATTGCGAAATTTTCAGTGACGTGATACAAAATGACCTTATTTGGACTTCGCCCTGCTTTGTCATGCTTCGTATGTAATTTTATGTTCTGTTGTGTTATCATAATCACAACTGACCTTTTCTGGATTCTGCATATGATTAAAACCAGCGAGGCTCAGATCATACAGTCAAATACTGTGACATTAACTTCGCCGTGAAATACCACGCTCTAAGCTTGTTGCATTTCCGCAGGACGTTCGACCAAAGGAGGCCCTACAAAAGTTGGGAGGAAGGGAGAGGGTGCCGGGTTGAGATTACTCATGTCCTCCGTAACACACCAGACGAATCTCAGTTAGCCTGCTAGCAATGGGCGCTCAGGTTCAGGATATTTGTGTCACCTATTGGGTCACTCAGAAGGGCTTTCTTGAAAAAGAAGCGCTGATCATGATCGTTCTCAAGGCTACCCAG
Source organism: Porites lutea (assembly GCF_958299795.1). Classification (NCBI taxonomy): domain Eukaryota; kingdom Metazoa; phylum Cnidaria; class Anthozoa; order Scleractinia; family Poritidae; genus Porites; species Porites lutea. The sequence continues at coordinate 674,775 of NC_133203.1, forward strand.
CCACAATTTTGAGAAGGCACCCTTCTAAGGTTACATTGGGCTCTTACCCCTTTAAGCCCTAAGAATGATCAGCATCAAATTTCTCCTTGTAATATCAATGCTTTGTAAGACACAGTGGTCATGAGCATTACGGACATGATCACACAAGATGAATTTGCTTGATATTTTATCAACTTCTCCCACTACTTCTGTAGGAAATGAATAAGGGCAACAAATGAGAATTCAAATTTTGATCCCAGGGTTTAAAGGGTTAAAAAGAGAAACGAACCGCCAGCATGCAGAAAATTGCTACCTTTTGTCACTTGTGAATCAGTCAGCGGGCTTTATCTACAATGTAGCATTCAGAAAATACAGATGGGGATATGGGACAGCATCCCACGGGGAATGTAAGTGAGGAATCTCGTCCCCAGGGCGCATTTCCCTGGCTTTGGAGGTGGGGCTCCCCACGACCAAAAATGTCCCGCCGGGTTCCAAAGTCTAGATTCCCTTATGATGGGCGAGAGGTAGTTATATCACTCTGTCCCACGTACGAACCTTAACCGTCACAAATTCATTGTCAATATTGAGGTTGTTATCGTTATTAATCAGGGATCGCCGCTTAATTTCATGCGGCGTTTCATTTTTTCTGTCATAATAAAAAACTTAAAACAGATTTTTTCTTATTAAATAAGACAGAAGGCCTTGAAGTCTTTTTGTCAGTCACTTAAAGATCGTCCAACAAATTTATAATAACGTCAACGAAAAAAAAATTACCAACCTCTATAAACATGTTTTATACGTACTGATATCGGACCATAAAGATTTAACCAGATGTCGCGAAATGTAATGTACATCACCTTGCATGTTAACTAACCTCAATTATTAAGAAGTCTGATTACTTTGTGGAATAAAGCATCTTTTATTGTTGCTGATTGTGATGATTAGGCAACTAATCCTGTATTATATGTACTTAATGAGTAACTCCCTAGTTTTAACAGAAAAAACCTACATCTTATTCAGTTAATCAACGGACTGGAAGAATTCTGGCAACTTCTTTTTGCGGGCTTTATGTTTGGGATAAGTTCATTCGATGAAAAATTCAAAAAACATGTGCTGAAAGTTGTGAAATTTATTTGTTTTTAAGGCATTACATTTCAAGGATAATTTTTAGAAATTTATTTGGACAGGAAAATTAGTCTAACTTGGCTATAAATAGTAATCATGGTTTAGCGTATTCATTTCTCTGCCTACAGGTGTAGCTCGATCGATCAGATCTATCACAGCTCCAATCAGATAATGATGTATGACATATACTCAAGCAGCTGTTAGAAATCGGTAGCTGTTGAGAACTGTCAATTGCTTATCAATTACCTGGAACTGCAATTTTGTTTTTAATAGCAGAAAGTTCTCAATCAATTTCATGAGGGCCTCTTTTATTCAACAAATAAATTATTAATTGAAAACACCTAAATTTGCTTATATGAACACCAGCAATCTTTTCACACCATTTTATTGCAATTTATGCTTTGCAGTGGCGATATTGGTTTTGGTTATGATGACTATGTTACGGTTATGGCCCTAAATCATCTTCTACGATACTTCTTGCTTTTGTCTACTATTCACCTTTCAAACAGTTCTTGCTCATCAGGAATATGCGAGAGAATGTCTTTTTTGCGAAATGTTGGCAACAAACAAAACTCTTTTCTCCATGGCTTCGTAATTGAGACTATGAGCTTAACCACCTTGGACGAATGTTTTCACATGTGTCTTAGAAAATGCCAGTGTCTCTCATTTAACTTTAACGACCTCAACAAAACCCAAAATTGCGAGCTTAACGACGCAACCTTCAAAATGTATCCAGAAGCACTGAAAGAAAAGGAAGGCGCAACTTATTACGAACCTGCCAGGGAATATTTAGACAAAAATGTGAGTATATTTTTCATTTTTTATCATGATCATGCGCACAAATGGAAATCAGATATTTTTTGTAGTAGATAAATGTTTCACCGCACTTAATCTACTAAAAAACCGATTCTGTACTTAATTAAAACATACTCGTGCGAGGCAGCTAAAACGTAGATTGTAATTTGTAGGCACTGAAATTTCTCGATAGAAACATTTGATCATGTTTAATTTAACGGCCCTCTTAATTGCGCGTTGCCTCTTCAAATTCAATATGTTAATTCCTTAACAATTTTTGCATTGTTAAGTCCACTAATTTTTCTAACATTTGGGACAAACAGGAGATCGTGCATCTTTAATAGATGAAATGGTACAGTGTGCGCATTAAACATGTTACTACCAACGACGCGGACGGCAACGAGAACGCCAAAAAAAAAAATTATTATAAAACAATTGGGTTAATAAGCAAAACTACAACTTTGCACATGCATCACGCTTTTTTGTACATTTCTCTCCTGTTTTTGCACGACTACGACGTGAAAATGCCTAATTTTGCGTTTTATGGAGGACGTAAACAAGCAACGATGACATTTTATTTCTCTTTCTGAGCTTGGCTATGGTCCCTTGAAATTCAGGTTCAGGAGGGTTCGCCTACATTTGACAGAGTAAGTGGGTAAGAATAATCACTATAAAGACTGAAGGAACGCAAATTCACTTTTTAAGCTACGTTCTCGTTGCCGACGCGTCGTTGGATCTTAAAGTTCCTTCTATTTATATTCGTTGTCTCCGGCATTTATAGACGGACGTATAGCGTTAAGGACGTCCTGTGGGAGAGAAATACTTGATCTATTAGCAAAGGCCTGAACGTCGATTAATCTGAAATAATTTTTTCTAGGGATTTTCTCGTTCAACCTGCTCCAATCACAACTGTCATAACAAGTGCTGTGAGTTCAGCCCCTGACAACACGGAGGATCGTGCCATGAAGTGTGTGACGTCACAAAGAGAAGATTCCACTGCACATGTCCGCCCGCTTTCAGCGGATACAAGTGTCAATACGTGCTTCGGTCATGTAAAGACGTCATGAAGTATAAAGATGTGAGCATCAAAGGCATTTACGAAATTGTGGGGAACAGTAACAATTCGTTCCCAGTCTACTGCGACTTTGGTTCCGAGCCCGGTATGGCATGGACTCTGATTCAGTCTCATTCATTAGGAAATAATGGCGCGTTCGTAGGAAAACCATTTTACCAGCACGACATGCCCATCAATCAGGATACACTTGATTGGAGTAGCTACCGTCTCTCGATGTCCCGTATAAAGTCAATTCAAAAAGTGTCCACTCACTGGCGAGCCACTTGTAATTTTATAACCGATGGAGTGGACTACCGGGATTACTGGAGAGTTTCCTTGACTAATTTGGATCTTCTTGTGAAGCCTCCAACCCCTGACTTCTGTCTTTTCTCTGAGTTTGTTAACGTGCGTGGAAATGAGTGCACCAACTGCACGGTTTTATCTGCGTATTCTGATTTCTGGACTCTGCATATGGACAGCTGGTTTGGTTCATCTAAAGGCTGTGAATTTAATGGACTGTCAGGGGCAGTGTATAACGAAGACAACTTCGGAAACTACGAAGCAACTAACCCCGCTTTCCGCTGTACCTCTTCACAAAGTTCGACGAGTCAGATCTGGCTTGGTAGTTTTTAGGTGTAGATAAAAATGCAACGTAAAACTCAACGGTTTCTCCCATTCGCTGTCAGTACATATTGGAAGTTGTGTCAGTACACCTACACAACGTCTATCACCTACATAACGTCGGTAAGTATATGACGAAAAGTCACAATGAAACCGTTTTTGCGCACACGAAATACCAATGAAAACTTAAAGCCTTTTTGCGTAACAGGCCAATCAATAAGAAACTATTTGATGAGAACTTACAGCTACCCAATTGAACATGTTGAATGTCGTTGTCACGTATGAAGTCCCGTCCAAGCCCTCTCTGCTGACCGACGATCAACCTGATGATCCAACCGATGACGTCAACTCCCGTTTGAAGATTGTAGAGTGGCAATGAAACACTTGAACTCATTAGACACTTTGTATTATTGTCACCGACAGTGCGCTCTCTTCCGCAGAGTCAATTTTTGAAGCAAGGACCAGCTTACAAAAAAGAAGGACTAGATCCTAATAAAGGAACTAATCAGCAATATCTGAAAATATAAAACAAAAGAAGCAAGGCTGTTTTTACAGACGGGAATGTGTATATATTTCTACCAATATTTCGGAAGGCACGGCCTTCCTTCTGCAGGGTCTTCAGGGGCGGATCTAAGGGGAGGATGCAGGGGGTGCACATCCCCCCGCCCCCCTGAGATGACCTGCGGTTTTCTAATACAACTCGTATTCTGCAAAAAAAAAAAACTATGTGGTTTATTGGTGTTGAAGTAGAGCAAGAGACGAGTGCACCCCCTCCTAAAAAAAATCCTGGATCCGCCCCTAGTCTTACATATAATGAAGAGGTTAAGCTAAGACGTTACAATTTGAAAATTAAAGAATAGCGTGCAATATGATACTATAATAACATGTGAAAATTTAAATGAGAAAAAAAAAAATAAAGTGAACGTTGAAAACAAAAACCGTTGAAGTAGTGATTGAAAGAAATTTGAAATATAACAATAGTATAAATAAATGATAACAACTAGAAGAAATAAAGACTGTATTACATTTCATCTTTCTTATTCATACCTAATAGTTCAAGAGTTTTACCTCTCTCGATGAGGTATGCTTCTCTAGCTTTTCGTACACTGTCTCTCATAGATGTAATAAGCAGAGACCTGTTTTTGTGAGGATAAGCCTGCGTAGCAAGCTTTTCCAATGGAGTTATTGCGCGAAAGTTAAAGTGCGAGCACAAAAAAAAAGGTGGAAGGGGGAGGGGGAGGGGAGAAGAGGAAACGCTTGCCCGCAAACCCCACGATTCTGGAAAACGCCCCTTGATATTTCACGGTTAGGTTCATTTCTAAATTGACAGCTCGTCAAAATAGAAGTATATCGAACAGATTACCCTTGGATTACCAGATTTGTAAAATTACTTTGTTCTCTAATAGAACACGTTCCAGGCGATTGCAAAAACTGTAACTTCGCTCCCTTCCCCCTCCCCCCTCATTCCTTTTTTTTTTTGCTCTCGTCCCAACTTTCTCTACGAACTCGAGCGGAAACGCTTGCTATGCAGGCTAGTGAGGGAGGAGAGAGAGGACAGTCGGTGTTCGTGAATTCCTATCCTGCGGATTTTAGTTATCCCTTTTAGCCACAGAATGATCAGCATCTAATTTTTCCTTGTAAAATCAATGCTCCATAAAACAAAGTGGTCACGAGAATCAAGGACATGATCACACATGCAAGATAAATTTGATTGATATTATAACACGTCTCCCCCCCCCCCCCCCAATTATTTATGTCGGGTCAATGAGAGTCAGGTTTTCAAGGTTAAACCATGGCAAAGCGTACCCCTGCCCATATACTCTATCAATAATTTGATTATTTCAAACGGGCAACGACGTCTCCGATATTCCCCCTGGGGATACTCCTTGGAATCATAAGTGAGGGTGTGCCCTTCCGGTTCTCTAAATCCTGACCGTATTTCAGACCAAAAAATGTAATTTTCCACAACCGTCTTCAAACTTGACCTTAAAGCAGAAGTTATGTTATCTTTACTTGGATTAGAGCACAAACAAAAAAATTCTTCAAATCCATTTCGAATTCCCATGTTTCTCTTTCTTTCTCACTCATTTGGAATTGAAACGATAAATACTTTCATACACTCCCGTAGTTCCCTTGAAAACCAGATCCGATTCCAGGCCAAAAAGGGCAAAGTGTAGACCCGTTTTCAGACCAAAAGGGCGCAAAAACCCTACCCGATGGGGCGGCACATACCTATATAGCTTATTTAAGGGAGTACCCCGTGGGCGATATTTCAGTGATTGTTAGTTAAAATTTTTTGTCAGCTCATCATTTTATTTAAACTCGATAGAAATGTCTTCATATGATCGATAGCAATATAATCCATTCAAAGAGTCAAAGTTTTTTCAATCCGACTGAATACTGAATATTTTGAAATATTCAGTATAAAAACCAGACGGTATCATTTCAGATCTCGATGAGCGAGTCCATCCTGACATGCTCGAAGGTCTGACTCCTCCAGCACAAAAATAGTTTTAATAGCATTAGTACTACTTATTTTACTTCTATCTAGTATTTTCGCTTTGGCAATGCTTTAAATTCTTGTGGTAATGCAAATAGCTATAGATGTTTAGGCAATCAGAACGAATTGATTATTTGGAATGGTTAAATTCCCTTCTCCGTATCAATCCCAACGGGTTTCAATTTTTCTTGTGCTGTTTGACGTTATCTTTATACATGTACATTACGTTGCAACAAAACTCTTTTCTATCAGCTTTTAGAATAATAAATTTGAACCTCCGGAATGATAATCCCGACTATTTCCTTGAAATACTAATTACCTGACTCTAATACAATATCAGAAACAGCTGATTGATTCCTAAAATGCTTGCAGGGCAAGTTGCATACATTATGGCGCTCGACCACATCCGGGTTTTTTCGCGTTTTGGAGTTTTCACTTAAATCTTGACTGCCTATTTAGCCTTGAAACCCCTGAATGATTACTGAGGGGTAAGAAAATGTCGAAACTAGGAGAAATACACAAAAGTGGCTCAAGTGGCGTCATCAAAATATCACACTATCATTGATTTTAAAGTTTATAGAAAATATGTCAGACACAATGCTCTTATATATAGCTCATCAATTTTATTGACACGAAAGTCCTATATATATAGTACAAAGATCAAACCATAAATTCTCCAAATTAGAATAAATTAAGGCTTTTTGTCTCAGTTTGGAGAACTTATTGATTTCATCTTACTTTGAGAACCTAAGGTCACGCGATGGTAGAACAATATATTTTTGCTTGGCCGAGAAATCACAGATTTAGTTCATGATGATCTCAAGCGATAGCGTGAAATCATGTTGGTGGTAAAGCGAAGGGATTCTTACTTGGCGAGTATCGAAGAAAGAAATTTTTACCAAGGTAAATTCTTTGTCTTCTTGTTAGCTTTGCATTGAGTCTTTAAACTGGTATTTCGTTGGTGCATGACGAGTTTGTGTTTTTAAACGCAAACTGAGTAAGAGAAACTCGAAAAGGGCAAACTTCGTCACAAAATACTAAGACTAATCCGGTACTATTCGGCTGTTATAATCACACCTTGCTCCGGCACTATGCCATGATTGGTCAATATATTTGCTACAATTTCGTTTAGTTACAACTCTAACAACTTTTCAACTTGCTTGAACAACACCACTGCTTTTAAGTTATTTGTATACAACAAGTCCAAGTGTTTGTCTTCAAGACTTCCACTTTGCTGGCCGGATTCGAGGGCCTTAATATATATATTGCATTTCTTAGCTTAGCTTCAAAGAACGTATTACAACCGGGGATTTAAAACGTACAACAAAACAAGGGGAACTCGCATGAAAATAAACCCTGACTTAAATATTCATGCATACTTGAGAGTCGACTGTTAACTGTTTGATGAACACTAAGGCTTTCAGTCTGCCATCCCTTATTTGCAGTATTTTGCCTTCAAACGCAATAGCCAAACCCCTGCTCCCGCCAGACACTAAGCTCATTCAAATCAAAACATGTTTGTTCATGTTAATATACTAGTGCCCTCGACTCATTCAAGAGCCAAGCATTTTCTGCTTCAGAGAATTTGAGTAGTTTGGAACAACAGAGTATAGAATAGTTTAGGGAATAGAGATATTTTGAAAAATGGCTCAAGCTTTCTTCGATTCTAAACTTTCAGAGTACTGGGCCCGCGATGTGTCATTCCTGAGAGCCACTAAGTTTTTGTTGTCACCTTAAAGTTCTCAAAGTCTTTCAATATCGCTAGATCCCATATCCTGGGGCCCAAAACCTGATTAGGCTCCGCACACCATTATAAAATTCCGGCTTTTCGCCGTCGCCCCCCTTAAACTTGTTTTCTGTTCAGACGCAAAATGAAAACAAACGTCTGAATTATTGTTAACTTTCCGTTGTGCTTCAACATGCCTACGCTTGCGCTCAGACAGATTTTTCTTAAACCTCTTGAGTCTTGACCCAGTATAGTTGTACGTGATGGTGAATGATCGATGGTGGTTATGGTCGCTTCTGGTTGTGCATTATACTGTGGGAGTTACCTTACCTCCCCAGCATTTTCCCCTTAAAAACATGGGAAAGAGCTCCTCCAATTTCTATAGGGAAAGCCCTTGGGATGGGGTGAGTATCACAGATTTTTTTTTAATCTCGCCATGCTTGCCGCGATCGCGACGAGAAGCTTCGGGGTTGTTCGCATCCGCCATATCTTCGGCCGAATGAAGGCCACTATAACGACTTGACCAAAACCGGAAACTGCGCATGAAAACTCTCTGGCACCCAGCAGGGGTATGTGCGAGTGGGCACTATACCATATTTTTCCTTTATCAGTGGAATCAGTTGTCAATACTGAGAGGGCGTCTGGTTGTCCTGAAGCTATTGATGATGCGGATAAAAAGTGAGGAGGATTGTTTTTGTCAAGACAGGATTCTGAAAGTTTCAGTCATAATCATCACCGTTGGTTCTTTCCGTTCAGGTGGAGAACAGAGCAGGAGAATTTTCTGTTCCCAGATTAACTGTATTTTCAGTCTTCATAGTGGATGTGGGGAGCTCTTTTCTAATCAGAGCCATTTGAATGTGGGTGGGGAGACGACAGTTACGTCGACTCTGTTTTTCTTTTAGAGAAAATCCCGTGACTGGTGCGCATGTTAACGACGTGGATCGCGTGCAGGTTATCCCGATAAAACAGGCACGTGATGTAGAGTGTGTGCTTTTTTAACAATACCCAGCCATAAAGAAGTCGTCCTATCCTGTCTATAAACCACAGCGCACACCGATTTCTTTGTCTATTTATTGGAGTAATGTTTTATAACGTAAATATCTTTCTAACTGTTGAAAATATTGATAATATGTGAACGATGTACGCCTAAATCTTTGCACTGTTTATTATTCGGACACCTTCCAACCGTGGTTCTCCACTTCCGGTAAAACGGGTTGTGGATAATAACTTATTCAGTACCTGTTACCACGAGAAGGCAATTCGCTTCTCAAGAATTCAAACTGTTTTTCATATGCTTATCATATGCTCAGTTTTAAGTGTCAATCAAGGTGACTAAGAGTGCGGTAAGAAACAAGGAAAAAAAATACTTAAGTCAATATTCATTTTAAAACAGCTGAGCTTTTTTAACGGTCTTTACAGGTGCAAAAAATTGAAATGATTTTACAAAAGCAGTAGAATGCAGCCTTTTGGAGCTTTTTGGCTGGAGAGGAGCCAGAGTGCAATCATTTGGCCTCGTTTCTAAGTCTGCATGCGTGACACTGGTGACAAATTTATAACAAACAGCTGAGTTTAATCCTGAAATTTCATTCATCTACCAACGACATAGACATGTTTTTCTCGTGGTAAATATTTTGCAACAAAAATGCCGGTCTCGGATTCTCTAGAGGCCATTGCTATGAGGCAGGAGGCTGAACGATTTGAGTCTGTCTGCCCGAACATTCAATCGCTGTACGACCTTCTAGAAGAAATCGACAATGTGCCATTGAAGCGCAAAATGAGAGAGCTAGTGAATCGCATCGAGGGTAAGTGACCGTACAGACTGGATTTTTGGGAGGATTAGTGGCTCAAAGTCTAGAAGCTATCGGTGTTTCGAAAGCTTATAAACAGAACCTTTATGAGTTTTTCTATTTCAAATTTATAGTGTAAGCAATAAATCTATGATGACGATAAGGTGTAAAACCAAGTATAATTTATTCACTGACGTTGAAATGGAGAAATGCGAGGGCAGCAAACCATCACTTGACTTTCGTTCTTTGCGATATATATGTGGCAGATTGTAAACAAAGCTATCCCGCAAAACTCCGAAGAATTCTCATTTTCTTTGATTTTCTCGATATCTGACCATGCACGTTCCTTGTGATCTCAGAACAAACGCGCTAAGCAAGTGTGTTTGCCTTACTGGTAGTGTCAGTGAAGATCGATTATTTTGGAAAAAAATTAAAATTTTGAGAAGATCCCGTGTTGTAAAAACGAGGCAGGATAACTTATGCTTTCCTTCATGTACTTACCATATATATGGTCCACAAACATGTTGCAAGCGCGTCGATTTCGAAATGTTATTTTCTAAATTCACCCGATCGAGATTTTACCTTTTGTTTACATGCATGCCGTGACAACACAGTGCATGTATAACTGATTTTACAGCACTCAACGGTTTACTGTGTTATCGCGCCAGACATTTCGATCCTCATCTCATCACATAATTTCAATGTGTTCGAATTTCAAGGTCACCCTTTATTAACAGTGACTGGTGAATTTAAACAAGAATTTATTTAGCAAAGCAAGAACTCACTGATGTGGCCATTTCGTACATGACAAAAGAAAAATGTTTACTTTTTCAGCTGTATCTATTTAAAATATTGAGTGGTGTAATTTCAAGCGCTGATCTACGTAGTGTCGTCGCTAGAACAGCTTTTAAAAATCATCTTTTGTTCTAGTAGATTCCATGACTTTCCTTGCTCGTTTCACGTCTTCAGGTTGTCAATTTCACCGTCATAAGAACCTCTGTAATTTACGAGCAGAAGATTATTTTTGTTGTCTGAAATTTGTTTTCTTAAAAAGAGTCGCCTATTTGCATTTCTTGTGGTGTACATGTAAATCAAATCAAATAGACTTCTCCCTAGGGAGAAATAAAATAGGAGAGTAATTTGGCATCCTTTGGAGAAATAGACATAATGTCAACAGAACAGGCAAATTTCAATAGGTTATTATTTAAAACCAAAACGTATGTAACGATTACTTTGTGGAAGAAATGTGTTCTAGAATTGGGGCGATGAGGTGAATATGTAGGACATTTGATTCATCAATATATAGATATGTATGATTTCATTTTTTTTCTTTTGCTTGTGACTATTGGTGCTTTTAACCAAAAATTTTATATTTACATAAATGAAGACAGCACTTATTTCAAGAGGCAAGAAGAAGCCATTTGAAATTAATACTTCTTCAATTAACAGATGTTGTTGAATGACAAAAACAATATTAAAACATTGCATGAATTTTGCTAGTTTAAAAAAAAATGTGTAAGGAAGAAGAAATATTCTTTGGATATTTTGTGTCTGAATCATTCAAGAGAAATTGTAACTTTTATCTTTTACCGGTATATAACAAATTTAGCGTAGGAAAGTTTCAGTGGAAAGGAGACATTCCCAAATTAAAGTTTTATCTCTATGCATCTTAATAACCCTAAAAATTCAAAATGTAAAATTTGGCCTACCTACAACTGTTGGGCATTTAATTTGTTTATTCAGTCTAGCTTAAGTAATATATTTTTCATAAAATAAAGCCTTCTAATTCTAGGTACTGAGCTGCCTTGTCATACAAAATGACAGTTTTCTAGACTGTATTTACTGAAGCTTCATAGATCGTTGCACACTTTTTTGAAAGTATATGACTGGCAATCTAATGAAGGGTATACCATATAGCACTGAAATGTACATTCAGGGATGTAGCTAAGGAAAAGATCGATAGATAAGCAGGCTTATTAAGTAGTCAAGCTGGCTTTTTTACTCATCTGCATCTCTAAAATTGCCCGATGTCTTTTTTGGGCGCAATTTGAGCTGGAGCCAGCAGCCAGCCCTTATTGACATTCCTGCGTATTACATTATGTCTGCACAGCAAGTGGTATGCCATTCTATACAATAACCTGGAACACAAACTGAATGTCATTGTAAGCATTTCTTGATAGTTTTTTATCTTTGACCTGCTACAAATGCCTTAAACCTTTGCTGCAATGAGCACCACCTTATTTGAATTGAACATTTTTTTCTTTTTCTTCACCTTTCTTTTTTATTTTATTTTTCAATCCTATATTATTTTTTTGTGTCATAGGTGATTGGCAGCTTATTAAGTGCCCACCGGTGACTCATTGAGCTCGAGTTTTCTGGAGGCTTGACAAAGGGGTTTGCTAGACACTCTAGTGGAACTAATACCAAAATGCTCCTTTTAAGGATTTATACTAAAAAAATTACACACACACATGTACAGGGCTGGATTACTTTTAACTTTTAGTGATTTTATCGTAACAAACTGGCACAGAAAATCAAAATGTGAAACACTGAAGAGATTTCTAAAAGATACTCTGAATGAATCTTATTGTTTGATTAAAAAATAAGACTGACAGTTTTCTGAACTTTCTTCAGCCACCAAATATTTTACTGGGCAGGTATAATTTATATTCATTCATAAAGTACAGGACAAGGGAATTTCTGGGTTAAAAGGTTTGTTAAAAGAAAGAAAGAAAAAAAAAAGAATAGCAAAAGGAAAATCCATTTGCCACCAGATATTAGGGCATTGATCACCACATATTATACCAAAAAGCAGGAACCAGCTTTTTAAAATTTATGGTCAAAACTGAAAAATATTTACATGTACCAGATGAATGTTTCTTTACTCTTTTTGTGTGACACACAATTTGCATAGAGCCTGAGAAAACAGCCAAAATTTTACAATGCTACCACTGGTTTCCTTGCGAAGTCTAGGGAACAAGTGCAGAAATTCCTTATTGATGATGTGCCGTTATGTAACCTGATTGGTTGAAGCAAATTTTCCTTGTGGCATGACCAACAAGAGGCACTACCCAGATATGGACAATATCACGTCATAAATATGGAATTTTTGAGCTTGTTCCTCAGACATTCTTTTGCGGAAAACCAGCATCATGAAATGCTGACTTTTTTCCCAGGCTAAGCTGCATACAGTTGATGTCTAGGACAGCCCTTACTGTGTTTCATAGAGTGTCCATGCAGATAAGGTTACAAAAATTAACTTGGAATGTACTGGTATGCAGTGAGTTGTTAAGCTTGAAGGTGACTAGCTTATGGTACTTAATTTCTTGTTTTTTGCAATGATAAAAAACTTGCAAAATTAAAGACCTGTGAATAAAAATCCCCATGAAATTTAATACTTGTAAAGAAAATTCAAATCACAGGAAAAAAGGATAACATTTAATAACAAAAACATATAATGGATATGTACCGACAAATACACAAATTATTAACTGGTTTAACTGTTAAGTTCTTTTTTGTACATGTGTATCTTCTGTTGTGAAATAGCATTAATTTGTAAAGGTTTCACATTTGGAGAAAAGAATCCGGCTATCATTTTCATCCATTTTATCGAAAAATTTTTAACAAGTTCAGAAATTTTGAAAAATCAAATGAAGTTGAGAACGTTTGAGTCACAAAATTTAATGTCCTTTTTTATATTTGTGTATTGAAATCACGAAAATAAAAGCATGCAAAATACTGTCTCACCAAAATAGTGAAATTAAGTACCCACAAATTTAAGTACCAATAAGGTATCTAAACGTCAATTTTGTTCCTTTTTCCAGAATCCTTTTTGAACAGTCCAGAGTTTACAACCCTTAGAGTGGACAGCAATTGTGAATTACGCTTGGTGAGTCTTAATTCTCTTGTCTCCTAATACTATCACCTCCCCAAAGTTTCCCTGAACACTTTACCCTCCCCCCACCCCAACGCTTACTCATTATTCCGAACAAAAACTAGTGTGTAGTTGAAACTTGTTAAAAGGGAAACCATACACTGTGGCAAAAAAAAAACAGAGTCTGTCATAACTGTCTATAACCAAAAGTTTGGCTTTAAATTAGATATTTAGGGATAAGAATAATTTTTTGTTGTTTTAAGTAGTTGCTGAATTGTAAACTAGACCCTTGTCAGCAAAAAGGGGCTATATGCTTATTTTCTCCTAGAGAATACAATTCAAGCATTCTAGTTTATCAATAAAGAATACTTATAACATTTGGCAAACTTTAGTTTTTAACAAATAGATTCCATGTTGCCATGCGTCTGTCCAGATACATGGGATAGATTATGTCAAACTGTTTGGTAAGAACAAAAAAATGGCAGAGGAGTCACAGGCTAGTGTGTGTCACTCTTACAGCAGTAAGACGTCCTGTAGGCAGCTGCAGTGTACATACTGCCAGCAAATGGCTTTTGAAATCCATGGAGATGCCTCTCAGATCTCCCAGACTTTTCAGGGGGAACATATTCAACTGGGCCAAATGGTTCAAAACTTAAAGACAGTTAGAAGAAATTCAAAAGTTAGTTTCCACACCAAAACACATAATAATACTACAGCACTATATGCTCTGTTTGTACATTGTATAATACCATGCTCTGTTTGTAGTTAACCCAGATTATGCTCACTGTGCTTTCAACAACATGACCTTGCATGATATTTTTTTGCTTGGACTCTCACAGTTTATTTTTTATAGGGCATTGTTGGTAGCTCAATCTCTGGCAAGTCAGACTTACTGCACAGATATCTGACTGGTCAGTATGCAAAGGTGGATTCATTCACTGGGCGCCACAAGAAGGAAGTGTGTTATGATGGGCAAAGCCATCTGTTATTGATCAGGAACGAGACTGGGCCTCCTGATTTGCAGGTATTCAATATTTTGGTGATGATAATGGGGATAAAGATGATGATGAAGATTATGATGATGATCAGTGATTTTGTTACCTCTGTGGCCTGCGTCCCTGACGCATAAAAATCCCCAAAGACTGACAAAAGTTCATGGCATGCGCACCGTATTATGCAAAGATCAATCAATCAATCTAAAGATGTTTTTGTAGAATATCCTGTTTGTGTGATTTCTGTGGATGTTCTCATCACTCACTTCAACTAACTTAAGTCCACTTTTTTCGGCCAATTAAAATGAGAAATTATTCCAAAGTTAAAGTTACTGTCCAGAAAGCCACTTCAAAATCTTGCTAACAAGATAAAGGTTAAGACGAATTTCAGCACTTTCAGGGCCTTAAAATGTATTTTAGTACCTTCATATGCAATGGCAAAGTTTTCATCAACCAAAAAACTATTAAATGCTAGATGTCCACTCTTACGGGCTGTCTGTTGGTGTAATGTAGCTCGTAAATTTTTTTCTTTTCTTTATAGTTTACACAGTGGGTGGATGCAGTAATCTTTGTTTTTAGCCTGGATGATGAGCTTAGCTTTAGTGTTTTATCCAGTTACTATGCAAAAATGGCTCAATATAGGAAGTACATATCGGATATTCCTGTGGTCCTGGTTGCATTAAATGGTGAGCAAAAAAAATCAAATGAGATAGTTAAAAAAATAATGAAACGATATAGGAGTTTTTTGGAGAGGGAATTGGGCAGTGGCGGGGGTGGGGTAGTATTTGGTGCATTTTGGGTCTGGCCACACCCTGCAATACCTTGGGACTGGGACGGATGATGTGACTTAAGAGATTTCCCGAATGGAGACTTCTACCTCTGGTTTATGTTATTTCATTTTCGAGGGTTAAGTTAAAACTTCCTAAACTCAAATTTTCCACCTTACTTGTCTTTAAAGAGTGACAAATGCCGACCTTTAATTTGCTTCCGGCAATTCCTTAATCAGATCAATTCTTAAGCACGATGTCAGCTTTGTAAGGTTTGGCTCCTGGGTTTGGCTTAGGGAACAACTTAAGATTACCCATTTTCAGGGCGAAAACGCGTCCGAATACAGAAATAAGAATCAAAAGAAAACAACGTCAACAATAACAAAAATACACACAATTTTGATTTTTATAATTATGCCACGTTCATTCTTTTAGAAAATATAAAACAGGTGTCTTTTTTTTCCCCAAAGACGGTGTTATGAGTATTGATCAGTCAGGGATTGTGAGCACGCAGCGAATAAAGAAGCTTATATCAGAACTTAAACAGTGTGTCTACATGGAGGCCTCGGCTCTGACAGGAGACAATGTGGATCGTGTTTTTAACACAGGTTAGTTCTAATTCCATAATTTTTTTTGGTTAGGCTTATATCTCTTAAATACTCATCTTCAAAGCTTCCGGTTAAAGAAGCCTAACCATTGTGTTATCGCTTAGTGTGTTGGTCAAAAATGGCTCTAAATTAAGTCTACAAGAAGTTCGCCGTGCAAATAACTAAAGAATCTTTACTTAACGACCAGTAAGCTACTTTTTTTATTCAAAAGTAGCCTGCGTTACAGCCCGCCCTCGCATCGTCTAGACTATTGGCTTTATACCGGCGGTTTAGCATGTCTGCGACACAGGCCGCAGGCTACGCTGAAGATACTTTTACTTACCTAAAAAGTCCACCGGTTTTAACAGATACGTACCTCTTCATTCTTTTAAATTTCTTTCAAACAATTAGGTTAATTTCATTACAATAACATTTGAGTACATACACTGAAGGTTGGTTGCTGCTTGTAGGTTTCAAAACCGGCATCTTCCTTTTATTAGCGGCAATCGCTGTTAAGTTAAAAAGTAGCACAGAGCTTGTACGTAACTGCTGTAATCCGCAAAAATGTCTTACATACATGGTGAACCTGACTTTCTTCTTCTTTTTTACTTGTAAAAGCGATTCTTGTCGTTGAAAATGTTTCACGCCCAAGTATGGTTTTTTGGCAAATGGCGACAACAGGTCTGCAGTTTTGTCAGTTTTATCTTTCAAACACCTGGAACTTTTTTAAAATAAACTTTCAATCGATTCCCAACAAGTTTAGTAAATCAGGAGCCTATTAGTTTGACCGCGGTTAGGGTGTTATCCATAGTCCTCCTCTTTCGCAGACGTTCCTCTAGCTCGTTCCACAATCCTGCGGGCTAAAAGAGCCTCGGCGCAGGAGTGAGGCAAAAGCCACATGCACTCCCTTGAGTGCCTTCTTCTTGAGATCTGGTTTGTAGATCGCTGGACTTTTCAATGATCGTTGCGATCTACGGAAACCAAAAATAATGTCTCAGCGATCTATGAAGAGTTGTTTCTACATTAAATTGCGGCGATCGCTGGACTTTCATTTTAGCCATCCTGCCTAAACTCACCTTAACCCTTTTTAGCTTTTTTTGTCCAATGTCAAAGAAACCTTTTTAACAAGTTGCTCTTAAAATCTCAAGGTCATTGCGAAACAATGCGTGTTAGTGTGGCATTGACCTTAGCAAAACGGGGGCGTTGTGCTTGTTGCGAAGGATCATCCAACCTCTCCAACCTGCTTTTTAACGCGAAAGCGTTCAAAATTGTGCCAAGTCGTGCCACCTTGTGGTAAATTCGAGTCGTCACTGTTTAATTGCGTAAAATCGTCAAATAAACGACATTTTTTATGGCAAAATGTACATGTGTTGTACTGTTAAGCTGTTAGCCTGTTTGACACTGTTGACAGGGATTGGAAAGGCAGAAAGGGAGGAATTTAGGAATTTCTCACGAGCAGTCATCTCGAGGCCTCCCTTACAGCTCCCCACACACCCCGCCCGGCGCATGCGTTTCACACAGTTTGCACTTGTCTTTGTGTTGTGTGAAACGTGTTAAAATCGTAAGCGATGTTTATTTTTTGTTTCCTAGCTGCTTTCTTTTCTGGGGCTCATCGTGCAGTCAGCCTGTTCAGTCTTACTCCTCACTCACTCAAATCCTCAGAACGTAGTCCCGCTCCCCCCCCCCCGTCCCCCTTCCGCTCGCCAGCGAAAATAGCACTAAGTATTCACTGTTTACAGAAACAGTTCCAATTGAATCACTTCAATCATTATTATCTGCACTTTTAGAGCCCACCTGACGAATTTGACAGTGTAGCACAGCCCGAATAAAATGATAACGAAAAAGGGAAAAATTATTGCGCATGATTATTATGATTCATAATTTCCCCATTTTTGTTCCTGCTGTCCATAAGAGGGATGACGCTATTTCCGAATCACTTTCTTTTTCTTTTCTTTTCTTCCCCTTTGTAATAATAATCATGCGCAATAATTTTTCCCTAGGAAAGTGGTTCGGAAATTGCGTCATCGCTCTTATGGACAGCAGGAACAAAAACGGGGAAATTATGAATCATAACAAAAATATTTGCCGTTTTCACGTTAATATGCAAATTTTAGAAATTATTTTTACCAGGTTTAAATTTACAAGTGGCTTGAGAAAAAGGTGCGAAATGCTGGTAACACAATCATTTAAATGATTTCGTGGAGGAAGTTTTGTTATTCTAAGTAATAAAAGTCATCTATGGGATAAAAAGAAAGTAACTAATCTTGTTAACCCCCTTCGCCCGCCAGCCAGCCGTGTTAAACCGGAAATGTTTCATTCCCAATCAGGCATGACATAAAATAAAGGTTTGACACGAAACAGAAGTGGCAGAAATGGCAACTTACGTTAGGTTAGATATTTTACATATAATTATAAAATTTTGTGACGTTTATTGTGTGGCTTAAAGTGCACAAAATTTACTTATTCTTTTAAGTGAAATATGGCACTTATTTTCCGGAAGAGAGACGATCTTCGGTTTAAAAGTATTTGTGAAATTTGAAACGTGCAAAACGTTGTTGTTAATGAACGGTTAGCCGCTGACCGACATTTTCCCAAGGACTGAGCAATAATTGACTGATGAGAGATACTGTTTGTACTCCTAGCTGGCTTGATACCGAGATTTTTGATCATCTTTGAGAAAGAACAGGTTTAGAAAAGATTTTTCTAGAATTGAAACGGATAGAAGTAGTGTTCATCGACAAAGTTGTTCCGCACCTTTTCTTTGAAAGGCGGGCTGTAGCGATTGGAGGCCGAGCGTAAGCTAAAAGACAAAGACACAAAGGTGGGATTCTTTCACCATGGAGTAGCTTGCATTGAGGAAACGAAAGTTCTGGAAACATTTACTTAGTTCAGACATCTTCTACGAAGGTAATAACTTCATCGAATGGTCTTTTCGTCGATGGTTTTTGCTTGGGAGAGATTTGGTCGTCGCGAATCTGGCATCCGTAGTGACAATTATAATCAGTTTGTGTTGGAGAAGATTTGATTACATTTGAGCCTTCTTTAAATAGCATAAAAATAATTATGATGCGAAGAAGCTTTCAGCTCTCTGGATCTTACGATATCATCAGGGATGCAACAGATCTGGCAAGTAAGTCTCTAGGTTTTCAGTTTCTTCGATTCTTTTAGCTTTCAAGCTAAAAGTAAGTGCAGTTCAAGGGTTTATTGATCTTCTTTTTTTGAAGCCCAGCGTTATTGCTGTAGTACTTCACTTTTGCTTTTATCTGTTGTCTGATGCGTGTCGCATACGAGAGTCTTTGATAATGATCGTCTTTCCGTGAAATTAATTTTCAAGATAATATTTATAACGATAGTCGTCTCTTTTTAATATAGTTTGTTGTTTACTTCAATCTGCAAATGAGAGCACAGCGAGCTGTTAAAGTTAGAATACTGTAGTCATAGTTTTTCACTACAAATTTACACAATCAAGTCCTTGGCTCTATATTTTCGCAGTTGTTTTAGTTAAACAGAAATATTGCCTTCGATGTAAATTTTCTTGACACACATTTGGCAGATGTAAAGATTTAATATTGCCCGTTGCACGAGTCTTGATATTGATATCTCTTGCTGTCACATATTAGATTCGACGTCCAATTCTAATTACTATCTTGAATTAGAAAATTACACTACATAAAATTAGTTATTGTCTCTTTGCTCATTCTAAGTATCGATTTTGGGTGTTTCTCGATTTCTTCTCTCCAAAGTTCTTTGTAGACCCTGGTTTCTTTCGAACATAGTATAAAAGTTTATAGTGCGCGGTTCGAGAACTCAGAAACATCAAAACAAACACTCACTAAATTATGTTTGTTGAAATGATATTTAAGTTCTCGAATCCTTGCTCGCATGAAGAAAAGACCCGTGATGAAGTTTGCATAGCTACAAATGTACAACGTAAATTTCCGGAGGGTTGTTCAGTAAAAAATATTTTTTGGCGTCGAATTCCACCACATTATAATACAATTCAAGTCGCTTATGCAGTTTCTTATTCTCGCTTACGCTTGCACATGTTCATCGCCGGAAGTTTTTCCTACACCTATGCCCTGTCAAAAATCATGTTACTTAATTCTCTTCATTTTATCATCGTGCAGTGTTTGGCAATTTGTCATCGCGATCTTTGTAATTTTCCGTTCCTCTTTAGCGGTAACAAGTCTTTCTGTTTTCGTAGCAATCAGCCACTTAGCATAATTTTCAATGTTGTGTTTACATTATTTCCCGCTGTGTTGGCGGGTTTGTACTTTGTAACTTGTTCGTCTGTAATATAATAAGTACTCGCATGTGTTTAGAACTCTTATTACTTGATTTGCCAGGAAAACTTGCTTTGATTTAATTCCGCTGGAGAAAAGATAATTTTTATTGGCTTTGCTCACGGTACTGAGTGAAATTTAATTAGTCCGTTTGTGAAAATGTAATTCTTATGCTAGTCGATGTTTAATGAATACAAAAGAATGCTATTAATTGGAAAATTATGGCGAAAACACAATAAAAATAATCCGTTACATTAAAGTCAGTGTTTTGCTTGTGAAGAGTATTTCCTTAAAATTTGAAAGTACAGTCATCTCTTTTCTAAATGAGTTATTATTTTACGAGTTAGAATCTTATTTGGAGTGTGGAAATTTTTCCGAGCTTTCCGTTGTTAGTTTTGTCTTCTTGCTAAATTATACAGTTTTATGCTTGTATGCTGGTGGATGGCAAGTCCACCATATTCCTGATGCAGTACTCAATAACTGGTGTTATACTACTACATGAAATTTCTGCAATTTGATTGGCTTAGAGCTGTGGTATTTCAGCTTAATTTGAAATACCTACATGTGAAAATTACAAACCTTTTGCGGGTCGTAGTATAAACAAACAATAGCATGATTTGTATGTGATATTTGGCATAAATACCACTCGTGATATTTCAAAGTTGTCTCAAATTTCACTCGCCTATCGGCTCTTAAATTACGTATAACAATTTTGAAATATCACTCGTGGTATTTATGCCAAATATCACTACAAATCATGCTATTTCCTATACTAATTGTAACTTAAATTTGTCCCAGCTTGCCATAGAGCCTCCAGTAGCTCACTAGTTAGACCTTCCAATTTAGAACTCGGTGCGTTGGGAGTTTGCATATCATCTGGATCTTGTATAGATTTCTCTTGAAACCTTTGATTGTGGTAGATTTATACTGGATAATGGCTGCCAACATTCACTGGCCAGGGTAAAATTAAGTTTGTTCAGGAAATGCTTGATCAAATTAAGAATTTTTCTTAATATGATGCTAATTGTACAAATTTTATTTTATGGATACAATGTTTACAAATGATATTACTGATAAAAATTGAAAATTTGAGCATGGATCAATTTTTCCACAGATGTGGAATTGAGGCATCAACAAAACCTGGATTGGACCAGATTGTATCAGGTCAAACCCTGTATTTCACTAAACTACAGAAGGTTAGGGATAGGGTTACAGGGATTGAACTGATCTGGTCCAATCTAGGTTTTGTCAAGGGCCCTTAAAAAATGTACTCATGTAAAATAGAAATGACATGTTTGTGTATTTTCTGACACAGTTTTTCTATCAGTTTAATCAAATATTTTATTATTTTTTATTTAGACCTTTTTGAAGTGTTGTAAAGCGCTTAGCACTGAAAAGTATAAGCGCTATATAAATATTTCATTATTATTATTAAATATTTGACATCAAGTACGTTTTGAATTTGTCATTATATTAATCCTAGAGAAGCCAAATTTTGCCATATTGAACTATCATTGGATACGGTATTATTTTCCCTCTCACAACTTCATCCCTATCTCAGACACTTTATGCCTTAAAAGAGTGGAACTTGTGGAAACTAACTGCCTAACAATACCGGTACACTTGTACTATTATTAAAGAAAAATGTACATAAATTCAAGTTTATATTTTAATGCCCATATATTACTAATTATTTTTTGACAGTTTTTTATCCACCCCACAATCTCTTGGTTAGATCTCAAGATTATCAGATTTTTAATTACTGTTTTTAAGTTAATTTAAAGTTACAAACCCAGCTGAGATGTGACACCTGTTGCACTAGTCATATCTCTATGGGTCAATATTTTTTTATATTCAGGTTAACTTTTTTCACCTAGGATGAATCTCAATTTCTCTTTGTCTCCTAGCCCTAATTCCTGAATAATTAGGCCTGGGATTTTGACTTGTATCATAAACATGAGAAAATACTGTTTTAAAATTGTTCTGGATATTGAGGTCTTTATCAACAATTTTGGTTATTTAAAGTCACACACCCTGCTGAGCTTTCATACTTGTTGCCTCAGTTACCTTATACTCGTAGGAAGTCATCAATCTTTGTTTTAGATAATGAGATCTTTATCAATTCTGTTGGTTAATTTCTATAAACCCCTGCTGAGATGTCACAGATTAGTACACATGGAATATAAAAGTAACTTTGTAAGCTTTTTATTCTTAATTGTACACCTTGCCCTACACCATCTCAAAATGTTGGCCATAAAGAGACCAAGTATATTTAGCACTCTAATGCAGGAAATAAGGAATGGTAAGAACATAAAAGAAGAGGCAACCAGCAACCTAAAATATTTTATGGGTTCCTAAAAGAAAAAGAACAAACAAACAAAAACAGCAACAGAAAGTAATCTTTAAAGTAGTGCTCTGATGCAAAAGCCAGATTTAGTTGTCACACTGAATGTAGACTGTGGGAATGTAGACACAAAGTTAAGAATTGAAAATGTCTTTGGTATTGGAAGGCTAAGTATGGACAAGAAATGATGCAATTCTGGTGTGTGTAGCCTTGTTTGCTGTCACCAGGGAGGGTGTTGAGCATGCTCAGTTATTAAGACTGCTCTAAAATCTTCAGTCTTCTCCTAAGCTGTGCTCATGGCATTGAAAACCTGTAATCTGAGGGCCATGATGAGTGTTTGCTTCTGTGGCTTTCATTTAAGTTCACAGAAACTGAAAGTGTGTTCATTGTTCTTATTTGTCACTGAAAATTTTTTGTCAACAGCCATTGAAAAGCTGATACAAGCAAAAACGGAAACAAGTCCTGTTCTGACATCATTTGATCCAATCCACTCGCCAACAGCAAGGGACCCTCCTGATCAAGGACAAACGAATGTCCCTTCACAGAGCCCTGTTAGCAGTGCGGCATCAACACCATCATCTTCTACCAAACGATCGTCAAGAAGAAGAACAATGCTGTTCAGTTCTTCGGTATGTACATTGTAATCAGAGTTAATAAATAACACTGTATTGTGTTCTTTCTTAGTCATTATGTATTGTTAGTGAGGTTGCCGTGTCATAATCAAAACAGGTTGAACCCATTTTGCTTCCTTTCGTCTTTTTATATACTACCTTATGCATTGCTGGTAGAATAGAAAACACCAACTGTAACAAGCCTCTCAGTTTGAAAACAACTGAATGGAGAAGGGCTCAAGACTCACTCTTCTATCTACTAGCGATTATGAGTTAGTGACAGGCTTAATTTTGTTTTAAAATGTGTAGAAAATCCTCAAGAGGCCGTGTAATGATGAAATTAATGTTTTGTTAATGATGGAAGTACAGTTAGCAGTTAGTATGAAAAATTTTAGAATCAAGATGGTATCACAATGGGTTCTTGGAGTGAATTGTTTGGAAGGAGAAAGAATTATCAACTGATATACACACAATATATTGAAATTCAATGCAAAACTGAAACGTTTTTCCCCTTCCATGTTGAAATGTTTCAGTGGCTTTCAGTTTTCCAAGAATTTCAGTTTCTTTTTAGATATTCATATGTAGGTACAGACACTCATCTTACTGTTCCTCATGAAGACTTGTTCTTGCTTTTTGGTTAGTAGGAAATAACAAAATAAGGTTTTAGTTGGTATTAATAACCTGTTATTGGTGATTTGGACTTCTAGTGCATTAGCAACAACATTTTGATGTACGATGTGTAAGCAACAATACTTTGCACTCACGACAGGTGATTCCTGTAATTTCCTTATGAAAGCAGCTAGTTTGTGCAGATGGGTGACTAAAGCTTTTGGTCGTGGATTAATGATTATATTTTTATTACAAGATTGTGTCCTAAGTTAGAAATACTTTAGTAGTGTGTGCAAGTTCAGTGATTCTGGCACTGTTTTGTTCTGGCCGTTGAGCTAATGATTTCAGGGAATTAAGTATACACATAATTATTCAAATAATTATGGATTCATTATATTGTTTAATTAATAGGCACAGCATTCTCAAGCCAATGTAAGTTAAGTCCTTCCACTGACTGTATACAAATTGAACAAACCTCAGGAGTTCACTTCTATTTCTCATGGTTTGCTAATTTACGTGCATCACTGCTTTAATCTGATCCTTGAGGACGATTGCTTTGTTCCGAGCAGCAATTCCTTGCTGGGTTGAGAGGCTTCGAGTTAAAACTATGACTGTTCATACTGTCACATCCCTTGTCTAAAAAACGTTGTGGGTATGTTATTACTATTAACATAAAGTTTGAATATTTTTTTATAGAAAGAAAAGAAGGAGAAGGAATTAGTGACAGACACAGATGTTGGAAGTGGGCGATCAATTCCCTTAAAACAGGTGGATTTTATTATTACTGGATCAGTTGTAGTCCCGATTAATAAAGTGCAGTTGAGTCGACAATTTTTGGGCAATATTCCAAGGTTTTGAAGGGCAACAAAAAGGATGTGAGATATCTGATGGATTTTAAGTCAGTGGAGGCATGTGTTTCCTGTTATCAAATGGTTTTAATATGAAAATGAGACAAGTTCCTGTAGGCAGGGGAGTTTCTTTTACAGGTCACATTTCACAGTTTATGATTAAAGGTCACTGTTTTATTGGTGGGTTACTAAATCAAACAGTTTTTCTTCAATCTAAATCAACATGTTGGATAGGGTTTAGGGCTAGGAGACACTTCTGGTCCTTTTTATTTATCTATGCCATGGTAACCTGCATTCTGACGTGTGGAATGTGATCTGCATTTGTAAAAAAAATACCAACTGCAAGTTGCTTGCATGAAAATGAGGTAAATTTGCACGACAGGGACAAGGTCTCTACCAAAATAATGATTAAGCGGCCACAATGCTGACTCTTATGTTTAATTACTTAAACGGGCTATAAAAGTAAGAGAAGTTAAGACAATCCATGTTGATCACCCTCTTTGTACATGCAGAAGAGTTTAAATCTGTACAACTTCTTTTGTACTTTGCTGTTTAGCACTGGTGTTGGAAACCATAACATCTCCATAATTTAATTTTCCTTTTCTTCCAGGGTTATTTGCTCAAGAGAAGCACTAGCTCAATCAACAAGGAATGGAAGAAAAAATATGTTACCCTCCTAGAAGATGGAGTTCTGGCATACTATCGTAATTTGCATGTAAGCACCCTATTAATCACTGTGATATCAAAAGCATAACACTGTAAATACTTAAATTGGTGCCCTCTTTCAAATAAGTGTCTCCTTCGAATTAGATCTGCCTCCCCTTATTCCAAGAAACCCAAGCCATTATAAAATAAGAAAAATCACTGAATATACAGTATAGAAGGAGAATGGAAGGAATTTAATTGTAGAACTTAGAGGACCTGAGAGGAAACAGGACTTTGACAGCAACCACTCAGTGATTTGTGTGTTTCTTCTTACAGATGCATGTGCGTTCCAGTTTACTGTCACAGTAAATGTATTAGCTGGTTGGAAATTAAGAAAATGTAATTTTGAAGCTGAAAAGAGGAACAAAATAAGTGCACCCTTTAAATAAGAACCCTCTTCAAATTAGCCCTCCCCCCCCCCCCCCCCCACCCGAGACTCAGAAAATTAAGGTACTTCCCTGCATGCCAATTTAAGCATTAACTTGAGCCTGTCCTCTCACTGTGGTAAACGAGAATTTTTCTTCATTGCTTGACCAGAAAAAAAAGTAAAGAAAACAAAGAATCATAGATCTATAATAATAATATTGTGAAGGTTGCAGTTTTAATGCCTCACAAGAATACAACTAACAAAGGCAGAGTTTAGGCCATGCCAGCCAATTTGAAAATGCAAATTTTTGTTCCATAATAAGCTTCTCTGTATACATCCCTTAAAAAAGAGCTTTTGAAAAAATATGAGTCTCAGCACTCAGACTTACCATTATTACAGTGATGCATACACTACAGTCAATCTAACAAAGTGAAATTTTTGTGTTAATTGTTGACAGGACTATATGGATGATGTTCATAAGAAAACCATAACATTGAAACACACTACTGTCAAAGTGCCTGGAAAAAGACCACCTAAAGCTACCACACCAGCTCAAGGTACCACAATTTAAACTTGTATTGTACAAACTTTCCATGCATGCCTAGAAATGATTTGTTTTTAAGGCATACTTGATTCTCAAGCCAACAGTTCTGAAACTTAAGGGTAGCTTTTATCGTAAAACTGGACTTCCACAGAATGATAGCCACCTGACTTAGAGTCAAGCTGAGTCAAACATGCTCCCAGAGAATTTTTTAATGCACTGTTATTTGAAAATTGAATTGGTTAGTCCTTGCTAATACTGGTATCAAATTCAAATGGACATTCCTATAATGTACATAACAAGCCTTTGAATTTTATGTAGACTACAACTTCCCTGCATTTGGTCAGATTAAAAACCTTTCTCACTTTGAATGGTTAAAATTCCTATGAAGATCTCATTTCAGTTCAATGTTTACATCACTGGGCAGTGATGTGAAGCTGTTGGCTTTGTCTCATTTTTCCTTCCTTGTCAATTGGCAGGGGTCGTAAAAGGACCCTCACAACTGTTTGAAAAGAGTTTGGGACGTAGACCCTGCAAATATGTTTGATCTTTTTAAGGAAGTGGAAGGGGCTGTCATAACCTGCTAATCTGACCTCATGCTGTCACGGTTATCAAGCTGTGCATCAAGAAATACTGAATCTAGTAAATCTAAAATCTAAAATCAATACATATAAATTTTTTACCAGGAAATTCAAGGCCGACAACGCCTCCTATGGAAACTGATAACAACAACAGTGGCAGTGAAATAGGAATTAACATTACTGATGGTGTACAAAATGGAACAGATTCTTATACAAGCTACAACTCTCTTTCATCTCAACATGATATCGATGGTGCATTAGCCAGTATCGGAAATCAGTTAGTTACTCCTGCGTCAACAAATATCAGTGCTAACTCAACAAAGACTGATTCTTCAAGTGTAATTAAGAAAAAGAACAAAAGAAGCAAGCATACAAAATCTTGTGAAATAGACTATGAGGAGCTTGAAAAGGCTTTAGCAATTGCTGCAGCCAATGCAGTGGTACCATCGGGGTCCAAAGTGGAGTCGATAAATGTGATATCAGGTAGCGCAAAAAAGAAGGGGCATAGAAGAGTCAAAAGTGGCAGTGGACCAAAAGTTGATTTAGATCCAGGTAATAGATGCTTCTAGAAATTTATGCTATAAGACATTTACTGCTTTTCAAGTCATCATCA
Organism: Porites lutea; assembly: GCF_958299795.1. NCBI lineage: Eukaryota > Metazoa > Cnidaria > Anthozoa > Scleractinia > Poritidae > Porites > Porites lutea. Next base: position 702,084 of record NC_133203.1, read on the forward strand.
TCATCATTGGTCGACCAAGGAATAGTCGACTCTAGGTCATCTCCAGCTGGCTCGGTTTAGGGTAGCGCACACGTTGTCATCCTCTGAGACATGCTTATTTGGGCTGATCCATTCCTGGACTTGGCTGGAAAAGGACTTATGCGGTCTCCCCGGGGTTCCAAGTGGGGGTGGGGGTGGCAGGTTCATACAAAGCGTAGATGTTAGTGGGCTCACTAACACTTAACAGACCTTTCCATGGTTTTTTCCAATTTTTTTTTTTCATGGACAAGTTTGGAAGAATCCACCTCTGGAAATAAGAGCGCCTTTAAATTAAGAAAATTGCCAAGTTTGAAAGTGATTTGTTTTCAAGTTTTTCAGGCGAGCAGAAAGCTGACGTGGAGTGTAAAACACGCACAATGGGGGAAGACACAGAAAACGTATTTTAAATTATTATTATTATGATTGTCATTATTATAGATTATTTTTTCTGCACCTTCCTTCGTTGTGTGTGTCATGCATTCCATGTCCGCTTTTTGCTCACCTGAAAAACATAAGAAAATAACACCAGCAGGCTAAAACAGATCCAAATTAGAGGAGTGTCCACTTGATTGAGATTCAAATAAAGGACTGAAGAATGGTAGGGACCAACTTTAAGTTTTCATTTTAGGGAGTTGATTTTAAGACATCATTGACTTTGTTGCAGAAATGACTGACTGGGAATTCACTATAGTATCATTAGAAGCAAAAAGCTGGCAGTTTGCTGCAGTTACTCAAGAGGTAAGGAATAGTCTGTAATAGATAAGCTATCAAATATGTATGGCTTACAAGAAGGAGTGTTTGTCTGTGATATAACAATTTAAGTAGAAGAGGCTCAACAACAAATTCAGACTTGCTTGCATCAAGTTTGTTTATGTCGAAGGTGTCATCATCATCTTTTTTTTTTTTCTGTCAGGGAAAAGTGAAGCCTGAATAGCCAGGCCCACTTTACTGGTACTTTTTTTTGGGTAAAAAGTTTTCATTCCTGTTGAATTTTTACTCTTCCTTTTATCTCAGATTGTCTTTGTCTCTCTCAAACTGTCTTTGAATTTTGACCATTATATAACACAACTACATCAGCACACATTGCGGAAAAGACTACCACTTCTGCATTGGACTGTGCAGCCGTAGAAAATGCTGTCGAGTCTCCAGCTTGACCAGAGCCCAAATCAATAGTCTTCCAAGACTGACAGTTGTATACTATTTCTGACACAACAATAATAAGTAGAATCAATATCTGCAATATTGAAGCTGTTTTATTTTTCACTAGCTTTTTGTATTTTCTTTTTCAGGAACGTGATGACTGGGTACAAGCAATAGAACAGCAGATTCTTTCATGTTTACAGTTGAATGAGAGTGGCAGGGAAAAGGTAATGCATGTCATGGTGGGTTATGGTCAAGTCGCCCGAAAGTCATCTTGGCAGAAGTTCTGTCACCTGAAATTTTTAGTTAAGTCTCCCGAAATGCTGAGTTATGTTGACCAAATTTTTATCATGCTCAACAAAATCCTAACATTTTTATCGTGCTTGTTTTGTCTCAGCAAATCTTAAAGAACGATATAAAGTGCATACACTCTTTATTAACTCTTTATGACTTTTGGGTGACTTGACTGGTTACCCTGTGGATGGTGATAATGAAAATCATGCAACACAGTCTGTTAAACAGCCCCCTGCAAACAGAGGCTCCTTTTATCTCATTATAATGGAGGGGAAAAGGAGGTTCAAGTGGCTCTGCCTGAATTGTGTCAAGTCTTTGAAGTTACCGCAGCCCAAACTTCTAGGCTAGTCAATCATATTTTTATCTTGTCATACTGGTTTTTTTCAATTGCGAGCATCTGTTTATTGATAAACCGATGGTCATAACCGAGTCCTCTATACCAAGTGCACAGCTATCAGGCCTGGGTTCAAAACTGTATCCTAGCAACATTCAGCACATGCTCAACAAAGGTCTTACCCTCTCCCAGTTTTTGTTTTTGGGTATGATAATGTATGCTAATGAAGTTGAAACAAAAGAGCAAATAAAAATTACCTGAGATGAGAATTAACTACAACATACTGATACATATATATATTTTTCATTTTAGACACGGGGTAGTAGCAGTTCATCAGCGAATGGTTTTGATATGCTGTCAATTAGAAACACGGATGGGAATGATGTTTGTGTAGACTGTGGTGCACCAAGTAAGTTGGTTGTCCTGTGACACTTTTGCTATACATTTTAAAGTTGTCGGTAACGTTGTTTCGCCTCATTAGCAAAAATAGTATGACTGCATTTAATAAACGCTATAAATTGTGAAAGTTTGGTTGATCAGGTCCTCTCTGACTGTGTCTTCCTTATTTAGCATACACTAGCATAAATAAAATTTTAATTGGAAACAGTAAAGTATTTTCCAAAAAATAAACTGAAAAGCAACTCTAACTGAAATACAGAGCACAACACAGAAAGCACAGCTTATGAAGTCAATTCTATAGCAAACCTATGCTTACAGTGATTACAGAGTGAGCATAATTTACGAGTTCAGTTGAATTTTTGTTGTTAGCAAGTGATTCACAATGCAAGATTTTCCTCCGTCTGTTTAATGACCTCCCACGCAGACGTTCTTAGAGCTTGCTTCGGTTGCCTTCCTGCCCGACCAACATCTTCTGAAACAAGCGTTTAAATTCCTTTTCCATTTTTTTGCAAATATCAGCTGGAGATCGGCTGCAAATTACCTGAGAATCAACCAAATACGTCTGTGTGAGAGAATATCTGCTTAATTGCTAAATGGCTGCATCTAAACCCTTTAGTCCCAAGAGTGATCAAAATTCATTTTCTAATAATGATATCAACACATAATCCAGAGAAATGTTGTGAGAATTAATAAAGTGATCAGCCTTCGGAAAATGCTTTGATCTGCAAACAAGCTCTCTCAACTAATTCTGTAAGGGAATGTATGGAGATCAGTTTGGAGAATTTGTATCTGGATATTGGGGCTTGAAGGGTTAATAACCAGTGTTCATGCGTGTGTTCATTCCCAGATCCCGATTGGGCATCACTAAATCTCGGAGCACTGATGTGCATAGAATGTAGTGGAATGCATCGAAACCTTGGTACACATTTGTCCAGAGTTCGATCACTTGATCTGGATGACTGGCCGTAAGTAACTTCTTAATAATTGAGAAATAACTAAATTATTTATGATTTAAGTAACAACATACCAAAAGATAAGTAAGGCTTAGATTTTTCCTTAGTGGGGTACATTTTTCTCGATTATATTTCATTGTCAGAGATGCTGTTAACTGCGGGTCGAAAATACGCCCCATTTTTCGTTTCATATGCGTTCTTATTCTGTAAGAGAATGATAGTCCGACCCATTTTAAAGGTATCATCCTTCTCACATTTTTTGAATGGCCTGTAAAACAGCATTTAGTTAATAACAGACCAGGCGGGCAATATATTAATATAATATGTTGTTTTTGTTATTCAGGTTTGAATTAACTGCTGTAATCAGCTCAATTGGTAACACTCTTGCTAACAGTGTATGGGAAGGAAGGATACAGAACAAAACAAAACCATCACCGTCGTCTCCAAGGTAAATTAAAAATTACAGCAGTTTAAGGGTAAGATAATGATGAAATGGCTCTCGCCCTGAAGCCTAAGGTTCGTGTGATCGCAACCAAGAAGAAGAAGAAAGCAGAAACGTTTCGATGGAATAGTTGAAATGCGAACTTATGACTTTCTTACTGTTAGTGACATACTGCAAAGTAGGAAGGGGTCAGTTAATTGGCATGATTAGGGTTAGGATTGTGATGATAATGATGATGATGATAGGGCTTTCAAGTTGCCCAGTAAATACAAGGAGTCGGCGGGAAATCAAGCAACGAGAAATTGTTTGTCCCTATTTTTCGTCTTTATTGCTATGAAAGTAGCCGGGGCCTTGTTAAGTTAATAGTAGCCCTGAGAATCCCCGGCCCGTAGCCCTTAATGATGTCAGTTTTCAAGCTAGTTACTTTTTTTGTTTGTCTGTTTCAAGTGAATTCTTTGTTTTTCAGAGAAGAGAAAGAAAAGTGGATACGGGCGAAATACGAGGGGAAAGAATTTCTTCAAGAACTTGCACCGAGCGATTTTTCATTAGGCGAAGTGAGTATCCAATGTGATGTGAGCTCTTTAAAAGATAGCCTTCATTTGGTTTGTGGTTAGAACTAAGAGAGGTGTAGGCATTTTTGAAAGCCAGAGAAAATGGCTGAAGAATAGTGGGGACAAACTCGCGAGTCCTTGTTAGAGACTGAGGTGGCCATGAAGAGGATGTATATGTTACAGGTCAAATTTGATTTCAGATTAATTTTTTTTAACCTAGGTTGATTCTCTATTTCCTTTGTCTCCTAGCCCTAATCAGGATGCAAAGAAAGTCATTTTTACAGCTTGCCAGCATTTACTAGCCCAAATGTCATTTCAACAAGCTCCAAAAACTTTTTGACGAGCAGAATTGATATCACCGTTCTACTATAATTTAAAATCCTCAAAAAACTTCACTTGCCCGTCTGCTGGCTACTTCAATTTTTATTGAAACCCCTGAGTTAATTGTTTGAGGTAAATTTAAATATTTCTGATCGGGAGCGTTGCCTTTTACCTTGGCTAAATCTCTATATTATCTGAACAAAACTAAACAACGATTTTATTTATTTTCAACAGCAACTCCTAGAAGCTGTAATTAGAGAAGATTTACCACAGTGTATACTACTCTTGGCTCATTGCACACCTGAAGATCTTAACACCATCTACGAAGACCGCGAAAGTAGCACACCACTTCATTTAAGCTGTTCACTAGGAAATATTGTCATTACGCAACTCCTTATTTGGGTAGGTAGCGAGCACTAGATGTCATAGCTTCGGTTGTTCTAGGGACGGATCGAAAAGGTAACCTTTTTAAGGCTTCAGGTGTATGAAAGGGTAGAGATTCCTTAAGTTGAACTATATGAAACGGTAGGAAAATCTGTTTCAGTTGTGAAAAAGTCCCAAAAGGGCTAACAGGTGCATTTTACAGCCGTAAAAAGTCGAGAAAGCGTTCTGGTTTTGTGATTTATTCTGATTCATGTCTATTGAAAGATAGTGTTTTTGCAGCGGTTAAAACAGATGCATAGTTCTAAACTAGTTATGTGAAAGGGGTACCATTAATTTTGTCAATAGAAGCAATACGAAAGGGGTACCTTTTCTGTCCAAAATGGAATATAAAAGGGTTAAGGATCAGACCTCGGAGCGGAGCCTCCCCGTTTAAAATTTTGTTGAGTACCCGCGGAGGTCTTTCCTACTGCAATGCTCAGACATAACAACGTAAAGTATATAGTGTACTTTTACCACCTTGGTGGCGGGAAAATTCCCTTGATTTTAAAAGGTAATTCAAACCATGCAGTTTTGAAAACCTTTTTTGATGTTAACAGAGTTTCATCTCTTTTCCAGTATTTTGCAGATGTACGGATTCTTGACGGGAGAGGTCGCTCAGCTCTGTGGCACGCAAAGAGTGCTGGGAGTAAAGAATGCGCTGATATTTTGCGTCATAACGGCTGCCATGACCTGGGTACAATGATTCCTCAGGTGAGCCGGAATGACGTGTTTCTTTGACACCGGAAGTCAACTGTCGAAGTCATAACTCATCAAACAAATCAAAAAGGCATTTTTGCATTTATCAAAGTGACAAAGCTACAGAGATGATGATTAATTCTGTCCAGAAGGTCAAAACGTTGCGTTGATGACATTTAGCGCAATTTCTGTGCCTTCAACATGCTGGCTTCATGTAAGCAAAGATTCTTCGTTCAATTTGTGTGACACCCTTGCTTCTTTGGCAGTATATATGAAAAGCGTGATGCATATTCCTGTCACCGAGTATTGATGTCACGCAATTTGAGTAGCAAGATGTTTTATCAAATATTAGAAATTAATGTATGAAGTTTTGAAGTTATCATTACGAAAATTTACTGTTGGTTTACTTCAGTTGTGCAACACCATTAGGCTGAAAAAAGAATTGAAGGCTGCCAAAATACTGAAAGGATATCAGTGAGAGAAAATTTTACATTATGAAGAAAGCACTATAAGAGTTGTATTTATTGTTCTTAGAAAAAGTGTATATATGTTATTAACATGAACGTGTATATAAATATATTGTTATTTCCTTGATATTATGAGGCTTATCACAGAGGCCATCGTACAAAGTGTACACGAAAGGTATAATGCGGGAGTAGAAGCACAAAAGGGGTATGTCGCATACCAAGATGTATTGCTAAATAAATTCATGATAGCCTGTTCACGGACCCTCAATTTTCTCTTTAGAGATCGTAGAGCGTACGTATGAAAATAGAAACGGCGGGGAATTTATTGAATTCATCGCTTTCGCGCGCTCGCCTCGCTCGCGTGCTCGTCGATTTTAGAAAAGAAAAAGAAACCAAAATCCGTGTACAGGCTACCTTCAAGAAGCAATTAGATGTTTTCCTAATCGGAAAATCCCTTACAGTCGAATCCCCCTTTATACAGACACTGAGGGGCCATATGCAGTCACTGATTGAATCAAAAATTTGTCCCTTATTAAGTGTCCGTATTAATTACAAAGAAAAGGGTTCATAGAAGCAAAATATCAAAAACAGAACATTAACATCAACAAACTAAACATCACTAACGTACAAATAACAATTATTCCGTGGACTAAGTGTATCAGAATAGGCAAAAGTGTTCAAAAGGCTCTTATTTATTCTTTACTTAATTTATTATATACTCGCTAGAACTAAGTCTAATTTGTAACTAAAATACAGTTAGTAATGACATGGAAAAGTTGTGTTTTTCTCAATTAACTTCTCCTAACGAGAAGCTCACTGCAGGACACAGTTAATAAAGCAATGTCCGTATGTCTATATAAATCCATGTTGATCGGGCAAGAAATATTGTCCGTGTCCGTAAAGTGGGGTTCGACTGTACGGCCCCACTCAACCATGAGATCACAACAACAGAAAAATGCTATCCTAGTCTACCTTGCCGACAAGAAGGCATGGCAAAAATTAATTACGTTTTAAGCTTATTTTTATATTTTGCGACATATCCCCTTTAAGAGCTGAGGGTACAGCGTTTTACCTTAAATCCTGATTTTATTGCACGTGCATTATTTTTCGTGTATATAATACAATCTTTCGCCCAACTTTACAAATCTTCACGTAAGCATTCTGTTTAAGATATATAATACTTTTACAAAAGAAATTAAAAGTCATTGTACTGAGATCCACGGAGAGAGCAGTAATGCGGTATGAGTATAGTGAACTTTCTATTACCTAACAATGTATAAAATCTCATTTAATCTGGGCGCTTTCTTTTCGACACTCTGGTAAGAACCCTCTCTCCGCGGAGGCCTCTCTGTGTTGTAGGAGTCTGGGGAGGAGAAAGAGAAAGAGCGCGGCACGATGGGAAGGGGAAAGAGAGAAGAGAGCTCCCGTCTTTTCCCTCTTCCCATCGTCCCGCGCGCTTTCTTTTTTTCGATTATTGCTCTTTTTACTGGAATACCCAGTGGAAGCCTCTGCGCATGCGGAGGAGAGAGGTAAGAACTTGGGATTAAGAACTTCTTGGTAAGAACTTGCCTCCAAGCCAAACTCGTTCCCAGGTCTTTTCTTTCCCCTTCCATTCTCTGAGGGAAAAGCCCTGGGAACGAGGTTATTTGTAATTAAAGTTCGGATGCGTTCATGTTTTTTGTATTATACGCAGGCGATCATACATCCATTGAAGCCTGGGTAATATAAATTTATAAATTCATAAATTATTAGTATTATTTCAAGGTAAATCTGCTTTCTCTTAGAAATTTCTTCGTGAGCTCCTTTTAAAGATCAACGTAAAAGCCGTCTTCCAAAGAACCGTGATCAAATGTATTTACGAGCTTGTTGTTTGGGCTGAACTGTTGAGAACAAAAAAGTCATCATTAATTTTGTGAGGTGGACAGGAGCGCGCTACGGCGTTTGTCCCTCAAACAAGGCTGTATAAAACACGCCAATTTCGCAATGTGTTCTTGTTGGCACCTGGCACGACCATGCTGGAGTAGAAATCGAGCAAAAAATATTGACTGTATTACAGCCTAAAAACAAAGTTTGTAGGGCATACATGTTTTAAAAATACCTTCATTTTGATGGTCTTAGTATCTCCAAATCTCCAATGACGACGTTTTGATTGGTTTGGCGTCGTTTGCTGGTGTAATAAATTAGAGAAATAACAATCAAATTCTTCTAGATAATCGGTACATATCTACAAACCATACTCTACCTTAAATTTAGCATCGAGTTTAAAGGTTTTAACGAAGTGCCTTGCGTGGCAGGCGCATTAGAAAGGTGAGGAAATGGGGGAGGGGGAGGAAAGCACAAAGGGGAAATCCTCTCTCCCTTTTCAGCCCCCCCCCCCCCCTCCTCCTGCTCCCCTTTTGTCGCATGGCACGTGGGTTATCAATGAAGGAGCGCACCTGATTTATTCCACCGGGAGCCATCATATCGACCTGGGATGTTACCGTGTTTCCTTGGCAACGAGGGTCTGAATTTGACGTACTTCTTTCATTTCCAGATTTGTCAGTCGATTCGGTGTCATTTGCTCTTACTGTGACGGCTGTCTCTACTTTGAGCCCTAAGGCGCCTCCATCCTCACTTCCTTTCACTGAACTCTTCGCGACTGATTCACTCATCATTTTTTGCATTAAGGCTCTAGATTTCCCGCCAGATTCTTTTAAGCTTCCTACCCAATCACGAAGCTCTTTTTGCTTCTCCTTCTGTCGGGCGATCAAATATGAAAACGCCTCATTTGACGTCTCCTTTGTTTCTGCGTGTTGGAGCGCAACTCTTTTCATTATTCTGTCCAGTGCTCTTCTGGTCTCTATTGCTTGTTTGCGGCCTCTTTGCAGTCTTCGTAAGCCTTGCTCGTGAGTAGCAATCATTCTTTGAACCCTCCATACGCGTTCTTTTTCGATAGCATTCAGTTTGCGTTCGTTGAAAGGTTTCTTTTGTTGAACGATTTTACGTTGTACAGTTAGTTCCTTGAGGACTGGACAAGCAGGAGATGGAGTAGGAACAACAGGTAGAGGTAAGGGGCGTAGTGGCCTACTGGGCTTGGAGAATAAAATTATAGATAAATACATGTTAGTTTCCATACGTGGATATAATGTAAACTTGGAGACCATAGCAATTCCGTCTAACCTAACAAACTAGATAGGATCATCCTAGCGCGTAATTACCTTTCAAAAAATCGCGTTCAACTCTTCGTATACACATCAAGACCATAAACCAAATTCTTAGCGGATGTTTAGTTTGGAAAATCGCCCTTTAAACAGTCGTGAGTAGTTTTGTTCTTGTTTGTAGAGACGAAAAGTTATCCCGAAACACTGCGTGCTGTGCGACGCGCAAGCAAAAAAGTAAAGTTATTTCAACAGGCGCTTCCCGATTGTAAAATACTGTATTAACTCAAGAGAAAATAATGGTTAACTGTGTAGGCACTTCTAATATTCACTGAGCCTATTTTCGTATTGATACCATCAAACAAAAGAAAGTGTACTGAAATATAAGTTACTCACCATAAAATACATAAAGAGACTGTAGAAATGATCGAAGACAGTACTCACTGCCAGCGCAAAAAGACAAATAAATAGAACTGCCAACGAGAAGGGAAGATCAAAAAGAAAGAGAAGCACTTCAACGAACACCATTTTACAAACTTTCAGCTTGTTTTATGTTGCGGACGATATTTGTCAAAACTAACGTTATAGATATCAATCTCATTATACCGTCATCAATGGTCAAGTACTTCGAATAACCTGAATGAAGCGTAAGGTGTGAATATTTACCGTTAGGAGCGTGATTGCAATAAAAGCAGTTCCTTCGTGGGGAACTGCCAATCATGAATAATTCGTTAATACTGCATAAGGAGAAAAACTGTGAATTTACCAGTTTGATCAGGAATAACACTTAATGTGCGCGCGCATTTGCTTTAAATTCTTTTGCTGGTTTCAGAATGTGCGCGCGCCGCATTTTTGCTCAACGGTTGAGGAGCACCTGACCGGGGCGAGAATTCCAAGGTAAGGAGGTAGGACGAAGAAAAGCTTTTAAAATAAAAAGTACTCTTAATCAAACTCTTTATTTTAAAGAAGGTTAGGATACTGACTTAATTAAAGAAAAAGAATATTTATCATCATTTCTTTAATCAGGAGCCAATTAACTAGAAATGCTAGTTTTCTATCTAGAACGTTACCAAACACTTTTTTTGGCGTATATTACCTAAAGAGAAGAGATAAAGAAATTTCATAATTTTGGTTAAAACCATGGACTAACCCTTTGGAAAAATGCCAATTTTGCGACTTTTTCAAATCGTTGTTTTTCTAGTCTGAAAAGGCTAGTTTTCTATCTAGAACGTTACAAAACACTTTCTCTTGGCCTATCTTACCTAAAATGAACAGATAAAGAAACTTATTAATTTTGCCTAAATCCATGGACTAACCCTTTGGAAAAATGCCAATTTTGCGACTTTTTCAAATCGTTGATTTTCTAGTCTGAAAAGGCTAGTTTTCTATCTTGAACGTTATTAAACACTTTTTCTTAGCTTATCTTACTTAAAATGAAGGAATAAAGAAATTTTCATGATTTTCGCCAACCATGGACTAACCCCTTTGGAACAATGCCAATTTTGCGACTTTTTCAAATCGGTGATTTTATAGCCTAGAAATACTATTTTTCCACTAGAACTTTATTAAACACTTTTCCTTGGCCTATCTTACCTAAAATGAAGAGATATAAAAATTTTATAATTTTGGCCACAACTATAGAAGAATGGAAAAATGCCAATTTTGCCACATTTTCAAATCAAGGTTTTTATTGTCTACAAATGATAGTTTTTTATCTAGAACGTTACAAAACACTTTCTCTTGGCCTATGTTAGCGAAAAAAAGGGATCAAGATATTTTTTCTAATTTTGGCCAAAACCAATACCAATTTTGCGACCTTTTGAAATCGATGTTTTTATACTCTACAAATGCTAATTTTCTATCTAGAACGTTACTAAACACTTTTTCTTGGCCTATCTTAAGTAAAATGAAAAGACAAAGAAATTTATTAATTTTCCCCAAAACCGTGGACTAACCCCCTTTGGAAAAATACCAATTTGCGACTTTTTCAAATCGATGTTTTTACAGTCTAGAAATACTAGTTTTCTATCTACAGCGTTATTAAACACTTTTTGTTGGCCCATCTTACCTAAAAAAAAGGGATAATAAAGAAATTTCATAATTTTGGTCAAAACCATGGCATGATCCCTTTGGAAAAATGCCAATTTTGCGACTTTTTTTAATCCATGTTTTTGTAGTCTAGAAATGGTAGTTTTCTATCTAGAACGTTACCAAACACTGCTTTTGGCGTATTTTACCTAAACATAAGAAATAAAGAAATTTCATAATTTTGGCCAAAACCATGGACTAACCCGTTTGGAAACTTGCCAGTTTTGTGCCTTTTTTTGATCTGTGTTTTTATAGTCTAGAAATGCCACTTTTCTATCTGGAACGTTACCAAACACTGTTTTTGGGGTATTTTACCTAAACATAGGAAATAAAGAAATTTCATAATTTTGGCCAAAACCATGGGCTAACCCCTTTGGAAAAATGCCAATTTTGCGACTTTTTAAATCCATGTTTGTATAGTCTAGAAATGCTAGTTTTCTATCTAGAACGTTACCAAACACTTTTTTTTGGCGTATCTTACCTAAAAAGAAGAGATAAAGAAATTTCATGATTTTGGTCAAAACCATGGGCTAACCCCTTTGGAAAATTGCCAGTTTTGCGACTTTTTTAAAATCCATGTTTTTATAGTCTAGAAATGCTAGTTTTCGATCTAGAACGTTACCAAACACTTTTTTTGGGCGTATTTTACCTAAAAAGAAGAAATATAGAATTTTTATAATTTTGGCCAAAACCATGGACTAACCCCTTTGGAAAAATGCCAGTTTTGCGATTTTTTTTAATCCATGTTTTTATAGTCTTGAAATGCTAGTTTTCTATATAGAACGTTACCAGACACTTTTTATTGGCGTATTTTACCTAAAAAGAAGAAATAAAAAAAATTCATAATTTTGGCCAAAACCATGGACTAACCCATTTGGAAAAATGCCAATTTTGCGACTTTTTTAAATCCATGTTTTTATAGTCTAGAAATGCTAGTTTTCAATCTAGAACGTTACGAAACACTTGTTTTTGGCGTATCTTACCTAAAAAAAAGAGATAAAGAAATTTCATGATTTGGTCGAAACCATGGGCTAACCCCTTTGGAAAATTGCGAGTTTTGCGACTTTTTTAAAATCCATGTTTTTATAGTCTAGAAATGCTAGTTTTCTATCTAGAACGTTACCAAACATTGTTTTTGGCGTATCTTACCTAAAAAGAAGAAATAAAGAAATTTCATAATTTTGATTAAAGCCATGGACTAACCCCTTTGGAAAATTGCCAATTTTGCGACTTTTTTTTAATTCAAGTTTTTATAGTCTAGAAATGGTAGTTTTCTATCTAGAACGTTACCAAACACTTTTTTTTGGCGTATTTTACCTAAAAAGAGGAGATAAGAAAATTTCATAATTTTGCCAAAACCATGGACTAACCCCTTTGGAAAAATGCCAATTTTGCGATTTGTTTTAATCCATGTTTTTATAGTCTAGAAATGCTAGTTTTCTATCGAGAACGTTACCTAAAACTTTTTATTGGCGTATTTTACCTAAAAAGAAGAAATAAAGAAAATTCGTAATTTTGGCCAAAACCATGGACTAACCCCTTTGGAAAATTGCCAATTTTGCGACTTCTTTTAAATCCATGTTTTTATAGTCTAGAAAGGGTAGTTTTCTATCTAGAACGTTACCAAACAGTGTTTTTTGGCGTATTTTACCTAAAAAGAAGAGATAAGAAAATTTCATACTTTTGGCCGAAACCATGGACTAACCCCTTTGGAAAATTGCCGGTTTTGCGATTTTTTTAAATCCATGTTTTTATAGTCTTGAAATGCTAGTTTTCTATATAGAACGTTACCAGACATTTTTTTTTTTGGCGTATTTTACCTAAAAAGAAGTATAAAAAATATCATAATTTTGGCCAAAACCATGGACTAACCCCTTTTGAAAAATGCCAATTTTACGACTTGTTTTTAATCCATATTTTATAGTCTAGAAATACTAGCTTTCTATCTAGAACGTTACCGAACACCTTTTTTTGGCGTATCTTACCTAAAATGAAGAAATAAAGAAAATTCGTAATTTTGGTTATAACCATGGACTAACCCCTTTGGAAAAATGCCAATTGTGCGATTTTTTTAAATCCATGTTTTTATAGTCTAGAAATGCTAGTTTTCTATCTAGAACGTTACCAAACAGTGTTTTTTGGCGTATTTTACCTAAAAAGAAGAGATAAGAAAATTTCATACTTTTGGCCGAAACCATGGACTAACCCCTTTGGAAAATTGCCGGTTTTGCGATTTTTTTAAATCCATGTTTTTATAGTCTTGAAATGCTAGTTTTCTATATAGAACGTTACCAGACATTTTTTTTTTTGGCGTATTTTACCTAAAAAGAAGTATAAAAAATATCATAATTTTGGCCAAAACCATGGACTAACCCCTTTTGAAAAATGCCAATTTTACGACTTGTTTTTAATCCATATTTTATAGTCTAGAAATGCTAGCTTTCTATCTAGAACGTTACCGAACACCTTTTTTTGGGGTATCTTACCTAAAAAGAAGAAATAAAAAAATTTCATAATTTTGGTTAAAACCATGGCCTAACCCCTTTGGAAAAATGCCAATTTTGCGATTTTTTTTAATCCATGTTTTTATAGTCTAGAAATGCTAGTTTTCTATCTAGAACGTTACCAAACACTTTTTTTGGGCGTATTTTACCTTAAGAGAAAACTAAAAGAAATTTCATAATTTTGGTTAAAACCATGGACTGACCCATTTGGAAAAATGCCAATTTTGCGATTTGTTTTAATCCATGTTTTTATATTCTAGAAATGCTAGTTTTCCATCTAGAACGGTACCAAAGACTTTTTTTTGGCGTATTTTACCTAAAAAGAAGAAATAAGGAAATGTCATTATTTTGGCCAAAACCATGGACTAACCCGTTTGGAAACTTGCCAGTTTTGTGCCTTTTTTTCTTTTTTTTTTTCATAGTCTAGAAATGCTACTTTTCTATCTGGAACGTTACCAAACACTGTTTTTGGGGTATTTTACCTAAACATAGGAAATAAAGAAATTTCATAATTTTGGCCGAAACCATGGACTAACCCCTTTGGAAAAATGCCAATTTTTCGATTTTTTTTAATCAATGTTTTTATATTCTAGAAATGCTAGTTTTCGATCTAGAATGTTTCCAAACACTTTGTTTTTGGCGTATTTTACCTAAAAAGAAGAAATAAAGAAATTTCATAATTTTGGTTAAAACCATGGACTAACCCCTTTGGAAAAATGCCAATTTTGCGACTCTTTTTAAATCCATGTTTTTATAGTCTAGAAATGGTAGTTTTCTATCTAGAACGTTACGAAAGACTTTTTTTGGCGTATTATACCTAAAAAGAAGAGATAAGAAAATTTCATACTTTTGGCCGAAACCATGGACTTTTTTTTGCCGTGTATTACCTAAAAAGAAGACATAAAGAAATTTCATAATTTTGGTTAAAACCATGGACTAACCCCTTTGGAAAAATGGCAATTTTGCGATTTTTTTTAATCCATGTTTTTATATTTTAGAATTGGTAGTATTCGATCTAGAACGTTTCCAAACACTTTGTTTTTGGCGTATTTTACCTAAAAAGAAGAAATAAAGAAATTTTTGCGAACGTTACCAAACACTTTTTCTTGGCGTATTTTACCTAGAAAGAAGAAATAAAGAAATTTCATAATTTTGGCCAAAACCATGGACTAACCCCTTTGGAAAATTGCCAATTTTGCGACTTTTTTTAAATCCATTTTTTTATAGTCTAGAAATGGTAGTTTTCTATCTAGAACGTTACCAAACACTTTTTTTGGCGTATTTTACCTAAAAAGAAGAGATAAGAAAATTTCATAATTTTGGCCGAAACTATGGACTAACCCCTCTGGAAAAATGCCAATTTTCCGATTTTTTTTTAATCCATGTTTTTATATCTAGAAATGCTAGTTTTCTATCTAGAACGTTACCAAACACTTTTTCTTGGCCTACCTTACCTAAAAAGAAGGGATAAAGACATTTCACAATTTTGGCTAAAAGCATGGACTAACCTCTTTGGAAAAATGCCAATTCTGCGACCCTTTTAAATCGACGTTTTTACGAAACCCTTGGGAAAGAATCTAATATGGCGACCATGTAAAATGGAAATTTTTATATAGTCTAGAAAGGGTTGTTTTCTATCCAGGAGATGTCCGAACATTATTTCGTGACCTATTTTTCCCAACAAGAGAAAAGGAGGAAAGTTTTAATTTTTGACCAAAAGCGTAGGTTACCCCTTCGAAATAATCTGATAGGGCGACTATGGAAACTGATATTTTTATGATCTAATAAAGCTTCTTTTTTTTGTCAAGGAGATAACCAAGAGAGATTTACAGTATATTTTTAAATTACTGTTGGAAGTGGTCTAAAGCTTATCTTCTTTCAGTTACATTTTAAGGTTTTTTTTATTGGAGCTCCGCTTTTAGGCATGACTAAATCTGTATATTTTTGTTACTACAGTCAGGCCTTTTCTTTAGTGACTCATATTGGGGAATGAAAATTCTTTGACTGAAACCACTCGAAAAGATGACCATGGTGTACAATACAATAACTACAATACATACACCTAACAAAACATAATTCAATACTTTAATACGACGTAACGACCTGAACATAGCAATGCAGGTATTTCTTTACATTTAAAGTCTCCTGGAATATTATATCCAGGGTTCATTATTCACTTCGCGCGCTGGTGCTCATTCTTTTAAAATAACAATTCCGCACAACTTATATTGTGGGAGCAACTTCGTTTTGACTGACTTCTTTTAATAATTTAAACACGCATGCTCTTTTTGAAGCCGTTACCAAATGTTACCAGACCTGTCTATATGACTTCCCAGTGAAAAGGCATCCTCCTATAGGGCCGTTTATTCAATCGTCACGCAACGTTCGGGAAGGAACACTGCGTGACGAGAGAATGATTGGCCAGATAATTTCGTCTAATGTAAAGTCGGTGTTATTTTCTTACCCATATTTCCTTTCGAGTTAATGGTTATTGCTTAAGATAACACTAACAACGCATTTTTACAGCCTGGGCGTGTAGCTACTTGAAAAAGTCACAAAACGCACAGAGTTGTACAAAGCGATCTCTCGCTAGTATTTGTAAATTTTTACCTCAGATCGAGACTAAACCCATAGAATATGTTTTGGACGACGAGGTAAACTTGAAAGTGCAATATTGCCGACTTCCTCTTTTGTCACCTTCAAGTTCTACCTATATAGACACAGTACATCACCATAAATAAACTATAATAAACAAAAATATATATCTTCCCCAAATTCAGGATTAACTTTTTAAACAGTTGAAAGTATTTAACAAACACCACCACCAGAGCAAGCTCTTTTCAGACCCTCTCAGCGTTTAAAACGGCCGTCGAAGAATCAAGCTGCCAAAATAGTCCCAAAACAGACAGTTTTGTCACGAACTAAACTCCGTCATCAGGCTTCTAAAATGAACATTACTGACCCAGAAGCAAGCGTTAAGTGACGTCATTTGGTAAGCTTGTTAAGGTTTCGCAGATGTCCCATTTTAAAAGAGAAAAAGCCTGGGTTAATCACTTCCCGCACAGTCCCACCTCATGCAATAGTGGAAAGAATTGTTTGAAACCTGGGGCAGGCCTTCCCAACTCAAGACATCTCCCAAGAACTGTTTCTTTAGAGTCGATGGTTAGAGTAGTGTCGTGAAACAAGCTCCGCCATATCCAAACTTCATAGTGAGAATTCTCTAATTGATATACAAGATTTTCAAAACTTCCTTGACCACAATCGATGCCACTGAATTTTGATTAAGCGTCCCTGACTGCAGAAAAAGGTATCGCAGTTCCAGCATGATAAAGATTCAATGTCATCCTCGGGGCGAAATCGTCCTATATCATTTTAAGTCAGGATTCACTGCATAGATGAATATCTGGCGATTCAAGACCTGCGAGGAACCTTCACTGGTCTACAGAGTGTTCAAGTGGCGCTTCCACCTCTTGCACATGTGGTCAAAGCTATGAGTCAACCATTGTTCTTCAAGTCTATTAAAACGTTCTTGGCTCAGAAAAAGGGGCTTTCCGCGTCTGTGAAAACAAAAAAAAACAACGACAATTTCGACAAATGTCACTTTGGCTCGTTAACAACAACAAAACGGAAACAAATAAATTCATTACTGCTACATTCACTCACCTTAGATCCCGGTCCTCCTCGCCAAAACTGTCAAGGTAGACTGAGCCCCAGATACAAACGCGGTCGCCTCTGATAATGATAATGACTGAGGAGAGTACGATTAAGAATATCCCAGTTCCTCTCCCACAGTCCAGTGCATGCTGATAAACAAAAGTACACAGAATGACGACAATCAGGGTTTGAAAAGAATGGAAACAGATAGCCTCCCACGCAGACGTTCTTAGAACTTGGTCACGTGTTCCTTCCCCACAAACGAACAGGCCTTCTAATGCGGACTATGCGAAGAGAGGGTGAGGAGACAGAGAGGAGGAAAGTAGGAAAAGAGGGGAGGGAGATGAAGAATATCCCTGGTCAGGGCTACCTTAAAGAAAAAAGATCATCGAATTCTAAGGTGATATCTTGAAACGAAATTCACCTGGAATTTACTTTCGAGTGTATTGGAAATTACGTATTCGTGATGTTTCGTCAACTAACGAATGAGAGTACGAGCTGTAAATTATTCATTATGAACGGTTTGTGCAACTTGAGTCATATTTAGCGCCAAATATATGAGATTGGAAAACACATTTGGCACCATACGTGCAGCACCAACTTTTGTGTATCTGTTTCTGTGTATACCTGATCATTGGCAATTGGGCATTAGGGCAACGAGGACTCAATGCGCAATTACCCAATACCCAAAACAACCTTGTTGATTGAATCAGGGGATCAATAAACCTCTTTAATTTGTATGTTTTGTTTTCCCAATACAGGTCATGTAATAATACTCTAGAGAACTGTTTCTTTCAAATTCGTCTTATTCATGTGCGTATCTACGGACCTCTATTGGGAAAACAAAACCTTCAAGCTAAAAAGGTCTACTGAGGTTTTTGGTTAAGTGACTACCTACCCCTCCCTTAAGTCACAATTCTACCCTAAGCGAGAAGTGTTAATCTTCACTTCGGGGAGGGGTAGGGAAGGTATCTGTCCATTTAATCGTGTAAACACCCTTGTACTGACGCTTACGTTTACGTCTACGGAAACAAAGAACGCATTTGAGCAAAAGATGATGCACGCTATTAATTTTGTAGTTCAAATCAATGTATCCATGTTGTCGTACTTACGGCATTTGAGGTCACGTGACATACCTGTATACACTCGTAGTGTCTGGTTTCACCTGTTTCGTCCACACAGCAATTCCCCTGGAGACATGTGAATTTTCCGCAGACCAAACACACTGCAGGATCGTCCGGAGTGGAGCCACACTTGATGCACTTCCGCTTCCGGTAGTGCTGAATTAAACTGTTGTAATAAAAGGTGGAGAAATTGGCTTGAGGTGCCCCAATTTTGACAAGTAAACACCCTCTCCATTTTTACGAAAGTGCTCTTCCCTCAGAAGAAATACCCTCGTCAAAACGCAGCCAGCACGCTGTATCTTGCAAATGAACCCTTTATAAAGTGAAAACATTGGTCATTTACCATTTACATGGGAGCAAACCGGTAGGTACACGGTTCGGGCAAATGGTAAGCAAAATTCAGGACTGCTAAATTTCGTCCAGGGATCGCGTTTACCATTTGTACAAATCAGTTCCATTTACCAAAAACGGCCGCGACAGCCTGAGACTGGTTCAAAGATGGCTTTCAAAGCTTTGAAGAAATGAAACACGAATTTCCGGCGTTTGGAAAAATTAGACTACCGCTTCAGATGTTCCGTTGCTCCCGTGAATTTTCCGCTGGAAAAAAAGTTGTGTTCCATTTATTTTCCAACCGTATTTTCCGGAAACTTTTTGTAAATGGTAAACAGCTATTTACTTCGAATATTCCAAGTTTCACCCACCTGTCATATCGTTGAGGCAGCTGGAGAAGTCTTGGTAACGGCCACTGGCGCAAGTTTGGAAGAAGCTCCTACAATTCCAAGAATCACAAAGGTGATGTTATACGGGACGATTCGCCACGATTGTTTTTTGGCGCAACAAAGCGAGAATTACAATGTTGCAACACTGTGTTACGCTAAAAATCGTCGGTGCGAGTCGTCCCGAGTAAAGTCACCTTAATACAAGGACTAAACCAAACATTTAGACAATGCTGGCGCTGGTTGTTTGGAGCAAATTAAGTGACTGCACTTTATTCTATTTATTTGTTTATTTGCTGATTTATCATGGACAACAAGTTACAGCGAGGTATATTGCGAAAGACGTTTGCAACTTTCGCAGCTGTGTGCAAACCTGAACATATCTCGTAAAGTTAAATCGGCGAGAAAGCCTAAAGAAACTGCTGACGCTGATGAATTTAGAACTCCTCATCAATCACATGTTTTAAGTTCAGGCATACATAAAAAGAAGGCATTTAATATTCCGCTTATTGAGCGATGAGGTATTGTTTGACAGATGGTTT
Organism: Porites lutea; assembly: GCF_958299795.1. Classification (NCBI taxonomy): domain Eukaryota; kingdom Metazoa; phylum Cnidaria; class Anthozoa; order Scleractinia; family Poritidae; genus Porites; species Porites lutea. The sequence goes on from NC_133203.1 coordinate 721,887, forward strand.
GCAAGTGGCAACATCAGAGATAGGGAATTCCAGAACTCGGTTAAGGTTAGAGTTGATCTTGACCTTTCCTTCTTGCCGCAAACACAATAAGTAAAGTTACCACTATAGCCGGAGAAAACACCCGACATTTCGCGACGCCTCAACTGTTTTCCCCACGAAATGACGTCTGAAGAATGAGAGCAGAAATTCCATACTGATGACGTGAAACTACCCAGATCTTGATTGGTCGTACCGCGAGGGAAATTTGCTTCAACCAATCAGGAGCACTACCCAGATCTAGGTAGTAACGCGTCACCGGTATGGAAATGCGGGCTGTTTTCTCAGGCTTTTATATTACGATCATGTTATTCACCCGGGTTAAAGTCATCTTGCGTTCCATCACCGACAGCAACAGACCTTCACACCATTGTCGAAGAATTACCAGCGGCTTGGACCGAGGCCACTGCAGACAGTTGACGCATGAAAAGGACTCGGCACTATTACTAGATGAATCTTGTAGTGTGCACAAACCAAGAGTAGAGGCTAGTACGCGAAACTCGGCATCAGTCCCCTTAAAAAGAAAAGCCACCCGGTAACAAAACATGCTATGGTGTGCGTGCGCCACATTGAATCAAACGGAACAAAAGAGTAAGGACATAACGGATTGGTGTTTTCGGGGTAAAAGTAACTTGGAACTACAATTAAGAACCTATTTTTATTTACATAAAATTCCTCGAAGCATCAACTCGAACTCTCTTAAGGTACGGAAAACGGGCAACAAAAAAAAGTGCAACTGGTCTTGCAACATTGCTGTAAAACGAGTTGAATAGCGTTGTTGCGCGTTTTACCACCCACCTCAAACCTGTCAACAACCTGATTTGTTGCAAGACAGGTTTGATGTGGGTGGTAAAACGCGCAACATCGCTATTCAACTCGTTTTACAGCAATGTTGCAAGACCAGTTACACGTTTTTTGTTGCCCGTTTTTCCTAGGGACAAGAAAAAGAATTGCCCAATAGCTGACCGGCGCATACCCAGTAACGATCCCGGAAACAACTGCAGGACGCATTTCGGCTCAAGTTCCCTTTTCGTTTCTAAAGTGGCGAACTCACTGATGTAATAAAGCTCTCTCCCTGCATTAGTTTTAATTCCCACGATCGGACTTGGTCTTACCTCTACTTCTGGTAGATTAATATCGTAGACAAGACGCGCCATGGTACAAGCAGAGCGCAGGAATGGCAGGCAAGAATCCTGCAAGGTTCGCTCTACTGTATGTGGAGACCATACTGTTTGAGAAATCTGCGGAATAGAGATCAAGAACAGAATGGAGGAGTCAAACGGTGCAAGGACAAACTCTCGATTATTAGATAAATTCTTATTATTACCTCTGTATAAGTTACATAGAGAGAAGTGTGGAGAATACAGGTGTCAATATTAACGCTAAGTGCACTGATTGGCTTTACTCACTCCTGCAGTGTGATGATCTTCCTTAAACAGGCTGCTGTTACTGAGCATGCGGCAAACGTAACCAAGCAACAAATCAGCGGGTAACGAACTGTGAGACTTGTCCTACCACAATGAACAGGAAAAACATCAAAACAGCGGTAATCAAATAAACATTCCTAGACGCGTTGCGTGATGAGACAACCCTTCTTCTGTCAACGAGTCCGGTTGTATACTGAGCGACCAAGCCTTTAAGTGTTAGCAAGGCTGGCGGTGGCTTTGTTTTGATAGAAACCTAACTTCTTTTTTAATGCATAATAGCATGATATACATTTGAAAAGCAGCGAGGTTCCTAAAAACACCTTCACCTCCACCTCCGCTTCCACTCAAGGCCAGGATACTAAGAACACCACTGTAAACTGAAAGTTAAGTAAGACTCATTTTCACCTTAAACAAACAAGGAAACAAGGAAAAAACTCAAGATAGACAGTGAGCCTTGAAATCGGCTCATGATTCATCTAAACGCCCACTCATGTTCGTAAGTCATCAAAAAAGCGATACGAAATAGTGCAACCTCAGCGAAATGACAAGATGATACGGCAAAATCTGCGTTTCTCACAAAAACAAAAGCTCATGAGGTCTCTGAGGGGATTAAGGCTGGTGAGTAGAAGCTAAAGCTTACCTTACCTAGTCCCTGTAAGGCGTCCTCCCAGGCTTTCTCGGTCAATCCATATCGGTGACGTGTCCGAGATGTCAAAAACTCGCTGGGACAAGGTGACCCGAAACGCATCGGTCGCGCGGAATAATGGGCCTAGGGACTACGCAAATGCTTACCAATGTATTGCATTGTTAGATATGTGTGAATGTTAAAGAGGAAGTTGCATCACCAAATTGCTAATAATTGAATTCCATGTTATGTACATTACACTTGCCTGCGAGGCTGCCTTCTTTCCCAAATCTTGCCAGGAAAGCTTTTCGTCGCCAACAAACTTGCAACAGGTGTCAACTAAAGTCTAAATAAAGGCACACAATGGATTTGATAAAAAAAAATACGATACGCGTGGCAAACTTGGTGACGCCAGCCATCTGGTATAACTAGTCTATTTTCCAAATTTGGGGGGGTATTTTGTCTTCCGTCTGACAGTCTGAGGCTATGTTTACACAAACAGGATCGCTTTTGCGCCGGCATAAAAACCATAGCGGATACGGCTTCTGTTCACAAATAAGAATGCTGACTTCAGCGCGATTTCTGTAACAAGCACGGCTGCACCGCGCTGATCTCTTAAAGTGAAGAGTCACATATCAGATAGGTGTTCATACGATACCGGAGAACGTTTCGTGTCAGCACAAAAAGCTATCTGGTCTGGTGTGATCACAGCCTAAATTTCTCTCCCTGTTTGTGGGGCCTTTCCCTGCTGGTAAGCCGCGGATTTCTAACTCCGCCAAAAAAAATTAAAAACTTTTCAACGGAGGACAAAATAAATACTTGGTAACTTCCGAGCAATCTTCAGAACATGTATGTACAATCAATAGAGGTGTATTTACCGTGAAATGAGTTCTTACCTGGGTGAACATTAAGTTGAAAACAAGCTGCACAAAGCATTTGAAGTCACCTACAGTTCAACAACAAATAAAGTTGGTAAGTTGTTGATAAGATTGCTCTGCAGCGAGGCCAAGTAAACAACACCAAATGTGACCAACACTACCAGCAAACAATCCTTTACAGCCTGCCTTCTCCTCAGGCTCTTCGTTTTTCGCACGTTGGTCGAGGACAAAGGCGAGCGCGAAACGTGAGTGACTGGTAATGAAGCGCAAGGGACCACGGGAAGGCGAATGAGAAGAGGCGAAGCGTCTCGCCTGTTTAATCCTTCACGTCTTCCGCTGCGCGCAAATTTACATCAAGAGAGTGACGTCTAGGCAGCTTTTACAGCTATTTCGGTGACATTGTCAGGAAGTCTATGTGACGAATCCTTAGAGCAATATGGGAAGTTTCATTGAAAAAACAAAATAAGCCATGAAGCAGATTTTTTGTCATAAAATCACAATAGGGAGCTTAAGTAGCGACGCTTTGGAGCGACGTACGTCAACCGGAAGTGAGCTTTTTTTCTCTTTTAATATGCCTTGACACTACCAAATTTGTATTGTTAAGTGTCTGAACTCTTAAAGAGACGATTTGATTTGCCCAAGAATTAACCATAATATACCCTGTCCTTCACGGGCACGATTTGGATCTCTGTTCACTAAGCCGTGTTTCGTATCGTACAGCACTACTCTTGTTCGCAACGAGTAAATCTATGGAGAAAATACGCGTTAATGAAAACGATAATGATTTACTTACGCAATGAAAGCGCTGTAGGCCACGACAACATCATCTGAATTAAGAGCGACGTAGCGTCTCGTAGCAAAATCGGACAGTCTCCAGTTTTACGAGACGAACTAAAAACAAAACAGGAACTGGTTACCGTTACTAATGATTTGCCTTAAACCGTGGGCTATTTCATAACTCGCACAATGTCAGGTAATCCAATACTATCTTGAATTCTGGATGCCACACGGTCGATTCCGGATTCCGGGTACTGAATTCCAGATTCCTTGTCAGCAGAACTTGTATTCTGGATTCCAGCCGTTAGCGGGATTTTGGATTTCCTGAGCTGGATTACGGATTTCAAAGCCGAGGATTCCGGATTGCGGATTCCACAAGCAAATATTTCCTGTGATTGTGGATTCCACAAGCAAAGATCTCCCGGACTGCGGAATCCACAAGCAAAGATCTCCCGGATTGCGGAATCCACAAGCAAAGATCTCCCGGATTCTGGAATCCAGATAACCTTACATGGGGCGATATGATGATATGGCTAGTATTTTCCTTTGCCTTTTTGTTTTGTCCAAGAGAGATAGACGACCCATCTGAGAAGGTAGCATACCTGGTCGAGGATTCCCGGAAGTCATCAGCCCCAGTCAGGTCCGACCACACGGATAGTAAAGGACCCACCAGTGTCTGGGAGTGAAACTGGAACGCACGAACCAATGGACCTGAAACATAAGTACACATAATCATCGTATAAGCATTGCTTTTTAGCCACATACGCTCTTCCCCAAAGAACTATTTTTTTGGGGAAGAGCGTCGCGTGACACGGCAAAAGAGATCTTTAGATTCGAGGACGACGACTAAGAGGACGTGATTTGACGTAAAGTTTTTTTTTCCGCGTATTCTAAAGAAATAGACACCCCGGAAAGCTTCACCAAGGGGTTAAGCCCTCTAACATTTGATAACTTGTTTCCGTAACTACGACATTTTCGCTAAAACTTGTAGCAGAATGACAACGGCTATCACGTTTTCCCGCCAAAATGAAATGAAATGAAATGTACTTGTAGTCGTCCTCGTCTTAGAATCTAAAGATTTCTAATCACAGAATGCGCGGGAGAATAATCCACGATTCGCCGTCACATCAACAGCAAACCGATAGATCATGGTTGTTATAGTTAACTTCATTTAAACATTACTTCCTCCTAGAAACCTGCAGACAAAAAGAAACGAATAAGGCACTCACCAAAACAAGATTTTCTTGGAGTTGAGAGCTTCCTGGCAGCTTTATCTACTTGTTCCAGTTCTAAATTTGTCCTACACACAAAAACAAGTAATGTATTTGTAAATTGTGGAAAGAGGGTAAAGACATTAGAAGCCTACGTAGCAGGCACCGGTTTCTTAAGGTGAAAGGAGAAATACTCGAGGACGCGCGCGCAGAAAACTAAACGATGCTTGCCACTAATGCTATAGCCAGTTAGTCACATTTTCCGCATTCCGAGTGTACCCAGGCCATAAGTATAACGTACCTTGCCATCTTACAAAGCAGGCTAAATTTCTTTTCAGTGGAACTCCTGTGACTTTCTCCGTCCAAAGCAGACACTGTTTCTACAACAGCTTTAATTGCTGCACCAAGCACAGTGAAGTTAAGAGCACTTGCTGTTAGCTTAGTGACGCTCTACAAAGATAATATAACAGATAGTACTTTTGTCAGTTGTATTAACCCTTTAAGCCTTAAGATCAAAATTTGAATTCTCATTTGTTGTCACATTAATTTCCTTCAAAAGTAGTGTGGGGAGAGGTAGATAAAATATCAAGCAAATTCATCTTGTGTGATCATGTCCGTCTGAATTCTCATGACCACTTTGTTTTACAAAGCATTGATATTACAAGGAGAAATTTAGTGCTGATCACTCTTATGGCTTTAAGGGTTAACACTCAGTCAATAATACAAATGTAGTTCTAACGAGCCTGCGCACACGTTCATACGAACTGACCATTCAAATGAAAGCTGCGGAGCAATACTTTCCTGTGGTGCTATTTAAGACTCAGAGAGCAGCCCGTGCCGAACATGTGAATACTTGCTACGTCTCTCGATCCGCGCTTGCCTCTTGTGCTTCGCGCGCGGCTGAATGGTACCTGTGATGCAAGCAATACGTCGTACCAATTGCTTTACTCGTGGCTGTTTTAGTAAGCGGCGCAATATACCTAACGACGCACAAGTTGCAGTTAAAAGAAATGAAAGCAATCGCCAAATCACTTTTAACTACTATGAATACATACACGGAGCTTGAATTTTCTCAAGACTGCATGAAGGTCGTTTGTCTGTTCCTTGTGGCTTTGTTCTTTACTCTAAAAGCAAAGAGAGCTTAAGGGTGAGAGCAGTGATACCCTTGAACAATGTAGGATCTCTTGGAAATGATTGAAATTTAACAACTAAGACTTCAGTTGAGCCGAGAGTTCACTAGGATGACACAAAGAAGATAATTATTACCTTTTGGGACGTTTTAGTGGGGAAACGCGCAAGGCTAATTTGAGCCTAATAAATAATAGAGGACAAAAACAAACACTGTAAAATGTCTGAGGAGAACATGTTTTTACGATCATAAAAAAGTTCTCTTATTACAGGCGACAAGAGGAGTCCGCAATCTCGAGGTTGTTATTACGCATGCGTCGCATGTATGTAGCCAGCATTCGTTTGAATTTCCACTAAAAATGAATGGAATGTACAGAACACAATTTGATCACGCGCGTTTGGACCTTCTATCACTAGTAATCTGATCACGCGTGTTTTGACAATCTGTCACGTGAAACTTACGTAAAGCACAGCGAAGGAGCAAGAACGATTTGCTTCGATCGTTGTCGCCCGCACTCGGTAACCATTGGTTAATACTAGTATGTTACCTAACCCTTCAGTTTCGTATGATTGAATAATATTTCCGTGTATTAATTATTCCATTCGGGGCTAAGTTTAATAAACAAGTGTAGCTATTGTTGTCATACTCTGAAACAATGGCTACACTTGAAAAATTTTATTAAATCAATCCCAGGTTACCTTTAGTGGCGTTTTCGTAGGAATAATATTTGAGGGTACAACAGGCAGAACGCAGTTTCCGAGTTGCCGACACAAAGGACATGTGAACTCTCCATTCCTTGGGTTGAAAGGCTGCATTTGATGCAGGTGATGAAGTTGATTGGCATCTTCATCCTGGGTAACATCACAAAAAATTTGTTAGTAAAACGTGAATAAACGCTTTTATCTCTTCTTCGGGAATCAAGTCTCAAAGACGTCTTCTCAAGGAGTAGAGGAAGGCAAAATTTTGCCCATATTGCACGGTGATTACGGTGATACCAATGATGACGACGATGATGTTGACCACCATAGTGATGATGATGATGATGACGCTGATGATAATAAGGACAAAAGGTATTATATTGTCATAGTACGTAGCACCCTAACTATCTGTGGACACTACGGACCTAAATGATACTCCTCGTCAGGGGTATAACCTCTTAAAATATTAGCGCTATTTCTGGTTAATCCTACACATGAAAGACGACTAAATACCTGGAGAGATTTCAAGTATGATTGATGGCAGTCTACATGAAGCAGATGACCGCATGACTGCATATGTATCCCTCCTTCTGTGCCAAACGCAGACGAATCTAGGCTAGGAATCTGTTAAATTACACAACATATTCAGAAATAAATCATATTAATAATCGTGAATTATCAAAATCATTATAAATCAAATATATAATCGTGAACTACAATAATCCTTACAAATCATATACAGTAATACCCCACGACTAAGAACCCGGAGTTTTCCAAGTTAGCTTAAACAGGTTCTTTATAATGGTAGTTAGCACAATTTTAGGCTATTCAGGTTCTTAAGAAGGTTCTTATTTTCTGAAGAAAAAAAAATACAATAAGAGTGTTTAGTGGTTCAACAATAAGAGTGTTTAGTGGTTCAGCTTATTTCTTCTATAAAATCTGCATACTAAATTGGAAATTATGTAAAAATTACCATAAAAAAGAAGTAAAGCGTTGACCGCAATGGCATATATATTGCAGTTGGAATGACAAGGCATCTATGTCTCCAAACAGGATTCTGACTGTTGACGTCTTATTTGCTTGAGTGTACAGAATTTTTTCATAGATTTTAGAAAATAAGAACCTGTTCCAAATTCTAGGCTAAACAAGGGCTTAACTGATAAATTTTAGCCTTACAGGTTCTTAAAATCCTTAGCCCGGTTCCTGAAAGGCCGATTAGCGCTTATCCAGGATTAAATATTTGTTCCACTTTTTGTATTTACCTTCCTATGCATTGCTTAGAGAAACATTTTTTGTTATCATTTCTTTTTTTTTAAGTAAAGACAAAAAAGTATTTTCTAAGCTCGAGTTACATGTTCTTAGACAAGAAAACCTTGTTTAAAATTTGGCCTAATCTTGGGTTAAACTTAACCACCTTTCGAGGAACCAAGGCCAGGTTCTTAGTAGCGGAGTTTTACTGTAAATCATCGTGCATTATAATAATCATTATGAATCATATAAGCCATTGTGAATCATTATAATCGATTATGATGAATTATGATGCAAAATACCAAGTCTGGATCGATCCATACCAGGTCAAAGTGTCTCCTCAGTGCTTCAAATCTTTTTCTGAACCTTGTCCCGCAGTTTATGACTCGAGCCTCTTCCTCTTCACGGCTGAGAGGCAGCTGGGAATGCCTCACGTGAAATGCTCTGTGTTTCAACACTGTTACATGAGAAAAAAAAAAACAGGCACGCAATTGTTGAATAAGTTATTGTTCAGTACCCTTTTTAGACCGCAGATAACCTGCGTAGCTGCTGGCGGGATTGTTATGTGCGGGGTACTTTCTTGTCCGACGCGAGGGACTCCTAAACTTCTTCTGGCTCCGCCACTGAAAAACAACAGCACTTCCCCGCTCATCCCACCAGCGTTGCAGAGAAATGACTGAGTTTTGATCACTCCTTATCTTCTCTTTTTAATTCGTAAATGCCCGAAGGGCATAGACCTACTTCATAACGGCGGCCTATTGATATATTCTCTCATATGTGCGATAATTAGCCTTTCTGACCTCGTTTGAAAGTAAGAATTCTTTTGTATTTTGCACATGCTAAAGAGGTCTGAAAGGCTAATTATCATACCCACAAAAGAATATGTTGATAGGCCGCCATTATGAAAGAGGTCTATTTCACGAGTTATCGCTGTGGGGTTCAGATGTGCAAATGAGTCACTCACTCGACGTAGACGATCTTCGGTTCGCTCCGAAGTCGCCCGATATGAAAACGACATGCTGTTGTAGTTGCCGAAAGGTACTTTAGGCAACTTCAGGTGTGCATTCACTCACGCCACCTCGTGAGAGAACCCTGGGAACGAGGTTGTTTTACGTTTGATTATCTTTAAGAAATCGTACATAAAAAAGCAAGAAAACAAGACTATAGGAATAGAAGGGTGAAAAGTTATTAATCATTTTGGCACTCCTTTCTATTTCCATAGCAGTGTAAGAGTGAAAATCGTATAGCGGTATCATGGATAAAGGATACATCCATTACAAGTGCTACACCACTTGCAAACTATGTATAGAACTTGATCATTTTAAATGACTGTACAATCGCCAGTGGTATTTTCCTCACCTGAGCTTGGCTGTAGAAGAACCACTAACCCTACTGGCCTACCCTCTGTGGATGTAGATGATTGGCCACAAATAACACAATCAAAGATTTCTTGGGCTAATTCACCGCTTGAGCTGCCGACAGTCTCCCCATCTCCGTCTAACTTGTCAAGTACATCTGAAACAAGCAAATTGAGCTGCACAGTTGTAGAGGACAACACCTTAACCTAATTGTAGCAAAAGAAGAAGGAGGAGGAGGAGGAGGAAGAAGAAGAGGAAGAAGAAGAAGAATAATAATAAGAAGAATTAGGAATTTTGGAATACGAGATTTCATTCTTTTTAATTTGTTTCTTTTTAATATTAGCGACGGATAATTCTCTTTTGTAATGACTTAATTTAAAACTCTGGACTTCCTGCAAGAGTTATTGATCGCATCTCAGCCGCAAGGAATGTATTTGGGAAATCACTTACTTCAAATATTTCTGTAAATTATGTACATATTTTTAAAGTTGAATAAAATAATGATAATAATAATGATAATAATAATTATAATTATAATAATGTAATAACAAAATAAAGGGAGAATGATTACAAGTTTTCGGCGCTAAGAGTTCTGGGATCGTTTGGAATATAAGCCAATGCAATGATTGGTTCATGACGGCTGTTAGTCACAACTAACATATGGATCGAGCTGCGAATTGTATTTTTTGTTAAGTCACATGGTAAGACTAGGCTTGATTTAAAATTATCGTTCCTGAAACCTGACACCTCTTCCCTGGTCGTGAATTCTCGGAGTTGAAACAAAAGAACACAGATGGTCACTGTAAATAGTTTCTTTCAGTAAAATGAAATGAAGAACAACTTAAGTCACTTTACTCTGTTACATAAAATAAGGTAGACAAAGAGAACTGGGATGAGTCTGCTTTGAGCCTGAGGTATTTGTTTTATAACCTACTTCCATATCCACTACACCATTGATTACTAGCTGCCAAATCCAGTTATTACTTATATACTTACGCCGTATCCTATTACAATATTTGAAAGATAACCGTTTTCAGTTCAGTGCTTAACTCTAATCACTGCAGATCAGAGACTAACTCTCTTATAGGTTCTCTTTATAACTGGCGCTCTGCACTTTTGTTTTTTTCAGCAATTCTGCAAGGTTAAGTGGGGTTCTACTCCAGTATCGTTACGTTAAAATAATAATGCGTTGTGTAAACTTCGTATGGTGTCCAATCTGGCTTCACCCGATGTTATCTAATGCTAACCATAAAATACCTGGATCGTTGCTCATTGTTTTTTCCATGAAAACTTTCTGTTTGGATGCAAACTCAGCCAGAACTTTTTGTTGGCGTTCTCTGGCAAGTTTTCGCCTGTAAAAGAGAAAGCAATTACTCAACATAAATCAAAGATTTGAAGTTAAAGAGCGAGTGAATTTTAAGACAAAACGGCACTGGAGCGGATTCGTTTTTGCTCATAATATATTGTTTGGCTGCAAACCACTATTTAAGATTTAGAGGCTAAAGTCTGTGTTAAGGCTGTCAATGACCTTGACCCTTTCAGCTCAGGAGAGAAGGGCTTGACTCGCATATGAAACCCCACCGGAACGAAATATGCGCACTTAAATACATTCTTTACCTTCGTGCTCTGGCCTCAGCGTCTTCTGTATCCCCATCAGGTGAACAAGGACTGGCACTAGTCTTTCCAGGCCCTGACTGGAGCTTGTTCAGTGCAGCAGCATTGTCAAGGCTGGAGTTACGGATCACATCTAGCAGGTCTGATAAGTACTGTACCCCATTACCGTATACTGTGCTCCTTTTTTGCAAAGAAAACACAGGCCATCAACAATCTTGGACATGATAAAATGGAACAGCAAACCCCCCACCCCCCCTCCAAATCAAGGATGAAGCCGCGCACAAGCCAAAACGCGCTATTTTCCCATCCTTGATTTGGGGGAGAGGGGGGGGGGGGTACAAATTTTCCATATATTTTATCCAAGATTGAAGGTAAGGGTCGCAACTTTAGTGGTAAAACCCTGTTCTTATCTTGTGTCTGCTGTCAAATTTTTAATACAGTCAACTTTCCTTAACACGGTCAACTTTGGGACCAGCACTATGCACGTGTCCGTCTTGGAGAAAGTCAAGTGAAAGAGTAAAGAAAGGCAGGGACCAACTCTAGGTGTCAATTTTGGCGAGGTGTTTGTCTTATAGAGCTCTCCGTTGAGAGAGAGCTGACTGTATGTTGTCACTAAGTATTGTATTGTAGGAATAAAAAGTCGCTGATGAAACTACTGTGTGTCCTTCTGGAGTGGTTGGTATCAGGATTCATGAACTAAAGTCACTCGGGATCAAGGTACATCATAGGAACCGTTAAATCCCAACTAGACAAGGTTCTATTGGTAACTTAGATGCTCCATAACCCGAGCAAACCTGGATCATAAATCCTACTCCAGAACACCCCACCTAAAGCAACGCACCCTTAGATAACCTCACGTGACTTACGTTCGGTTGCGTGACAAGAAACGGTTTAACATGTGCGAAGATCACATGGTCACATCAGAGAAAATTATATCACTATTCATTCTGTTTTTGATCGGCTCAAATCCCGTGGCTAATTCTTCATAACAAGCTAGTGTTGACCAAATTTGGAAGACGACTGCGATATTCGATAAAATGACAGCAATTGCTAAGGGAATCCACTACACGCTTCCAAATGGTGTCTAACAGAGCGAAATGGAGCAAATATCTACATATTTACATAACGTGTAATCAAGGTGTAAAACACCATTTTGTGACGGCAACCAGGCACTAGTGCTTGGGCATCAAGTGTAAACAGCCCCTATAGTCCATCGAATATCGCTTTCAGAGTTCAAGAACGAATTAGCATAATCATATCAATAGTCGAAAGCATGATTACACAAATTACCAACCTCCCAGGGGATGACGTAGCACTGGTCATAATTGACATCAGCTTCACCAACAGGCTCAAAATACTCTGATTAATTCCTTCTACCGCGTATGCGCTTGAGGCTTCTGACTTATGGGGGGTCCCCAGGGATGAAGAACCCTCAGCGTCTGTTCCACACAAGCTTGTTTCCATAGCAACATCGCCTACAGCCACTTCCAACTCGGGAAGAACTTCTTCTTTGTTGAAGTGCATATCAATTGCCACCTCAAGATTTCCTCTACAGGCTCTCAGCAGGTTGATTGCGATGCCTAGTGAAGAAAATGGAGGTTACCCCGTCCGACCTCACCTCCCACGCCGGCGTTTTTAGGGGAGTGGTATTTCCTTCCTGCGTGGGAGGCTATGTTCAATCCCTAAGAGAGGCCTCGTAGAGGGTTTTCGAGTGGCGTCTCATCTTCCATATTGGTGTGCCAAAACAATGAAACGGCGGCCATGTTAGCCTGTTCCAGGCGTTCAGATTGACAGAAGCGATCAAAAGCAAAGAGGAGCGCGAAAAAATGAAAACGAGGGAGGGGAGGGGGGGGGGAGAGAAGACACTGAGGGAACCCGCACCGCCCTCCCCAGTCCTCCCTCTACTTCACTTCGCACCGCTTCCCACCATCTTCTGAACGCCTGGAACAGGCTACGGCCGTGTTGGTGTCTCAAACCAATCCAGTGGAAGATAAACTCTTCTCTTTTATCCAATAAATTTGCATAGATGCTGGTAACGTGAGTGAAAACGCTCTATAGTAACACTGCTCAATCACACATAAAGGTCGTGAAAAAAAAAAATATCATCAACAAGGGAGAAAAGTCTTGATTGTTGAACAAATAACAATCGCCCATCGATCAATTTCAAACTAAAAAGACCATTCCCAGTTCCAAAAACTCTCACTACCAAAACGAGGCTAAGTGCCAATCCTTTCTTGTTTCTTGGCATAAAAATAACAAATCACTTTCATATTAAACTTGCTGAACCGCAAGCCTAGCGTTCCAACACGTTTTTCCATATTACAGAACTTCCAAATCCCAGAGAATCTTCGTCTTGTGTCAATCTCCCTAAAACTCGCTTTCTAGTAATATTTTTCATGTTCTTTCCATCTAATTGTAAATTGTAAGTGTAATTAGTTTACTCACGGAGCACTCAGGAATTCATGAGAACTCATTGAAACGTGTCCGTACGTTCCAGATCGAATTGGAATTTGGAAGTGTTGGTTTTTAAGGAAAGAGGAAAACCGGAGTACCCGGAGAAAAATCTCTCGGAGCAAAGGAGAGAACCAACAACAAACTCAATCCACATATGGCATCGACGTCAGGATTTGAACCCGGGCCACATTGGTGGAAAGCCAGTGCTCTCTCTGCGCCACTCTGGCTCCCCTCCCATCTCTGTGTTGTTTAAGTTGTATCCCATAAGTTTTGCATTAAGGTCACGTGACTCTGAGCAAGTGAAGGGCCAATTTTTCATAAAAGGAGTATTGAGAAAAGCAAAAAAATAACTGAAATAACAGTATAAACTCACCCTTAGAAGCATTAGTTACACTGATAAACTGATGCACCAGGCCTTGAAAAGCTGCAGTATTTTCTACACTAAAATGGTCACCTTCCACGAAACCCAAGGACTGCTTCTCGAGGGAAACATTGACACTTTTCCGCGCAGATTCTGCAGTTTGTGAGATAGTGCTGGTGGAAGCAGTGCCTGTAAGTGTGAGTGCACAGATAACCGAGGCCATAAATATTTGTAAAAAAAGATGTTTTGGATTTGTGATCCTTTTTCAGTTAAGTGACAGTTTTGTTTAACATTGAAAAGGTTTATAAATCCGAAACATCAAATTTACAAACATTGTGACACTCATAGATATTTGGTTTTTCCATAACAAGTCCATCAGTTGGACCATATTAAAATACAAATTCTCCTTCTTATAGAAGTAGTAAGGAGAATTTGTTTAAATATCTTAAGAATTCTCTTGCTTTCTTACTCTCACTGCTCTCACTTGTATCCATTGGCTCTTCCACGGCCTGTACCACGTGACCGATATTCACAACGAGGCTTGTTGAGTTAAAACCGAGGTCATTAATGGTGTTTGGCCAGCCAGGAGGAACTTTTTGACTCTAAAAGGAAGAAATGTTATTGATGAATATCAAACCCACAATCAACTCATTCTCAGCCGTTCACTTTCGGTACCGGGTCAAATCTAGCTGTACTCCTTCGACTTAACGGAGAGAAAGAGTGATTCAGCCACGTGCTAGGGATGTTAGAACTGAATTAAAATCGCTATAAACATCTATCAGTATAAAGGGCTTCAAAATTTACATTCAACCGCTCTCCAGGAAAGGAGGAACTGGGGGCAACTTTAAGAACCACAGCACTCAATTTGTCAGTATCGCAAGAAAGAAGATTCAATGCATACGACGAAAGTGTGCTTTGATTCAGAAACAAGGGTCAACCAAAAAAAGCTTACTCAACAGGATTGTACCACAGGCACATATTACTTGCGTGGACCGAGAGAAATGCGAGAAATCGGGCGCGCGACAAAAAGAGGTAATTAATCAGCTTATAGTTTAATCAGTTATTAAAGTGATTAAATAAATGATTCTCACTCTGAAGAGCCACTCGTGATATCTATTTAGATACATCAGCAACATGGAGAGTTCCAACGCGAACGGCTGAAAAGAAAAAGTGAAACAAAGACTTTCAACGATCTGAATAATCACTCAGTTATACTCAGACAACTCACACACTCGAGTGTTTAATTTGAACTTTCGCAAGAGCGGGACAACCCGTACACGGGCATTGACTGTCAGGAAAAAATTCCATAAGTGTGTCTATTCACGTGAAAGTTACTGAGCACTGTGAATACTTTCCTCTTCTATGCTTCACGAGGCGATTCTAAGTTCTGAATCTGTGGATGAAATCCAATGGTGTTACCATCCAAATGAAAGCCAATGAGTAGTACTTTCCTGTGGTACTGTTTATTTTGCTGTACAAGGTGGTTCTAACTTTTGAGTCTATGGATAAAATCCTAAAGTGTGATCATTCAAATGAAAGCTACTGAGGGTCTGAACAGTACTTTCCTGTGGTACTGTTTATTTGCTGTACAAGGTGGTTCTAACATTTGAGGGTTGGCAGAGTCCCGAAGGGGAACCCGTTCATTTAAAAGCCACTGAGCAGTCCTTTCTAGTGGGACTGATTATTAATCTGTATCAGGTTGTCCTGATGTGGATGAATTAATTCTGAAGTGCAGTGCTATAATCCACGTGAAATTAATTGAGCAGTACAAAATGCCTGTGGTGCTGTTTCACATGCTGAGCGATATACAGCTGTAGAACCACACTTTTTTGGTGCAGTACTTCTAAGAGTTCCGATAAACACACCTGGTTTTGATCAGTAGCAAATGCCAGGTTCTTGGGCGGTACATTGAGTCTTTCAGAGATACTATAAATTGCAAACAAAAAATAACGCAATCAAGGCTATGTTATTCGTGACGTTTTTAATGACGAATTTGCTAATATGAAGATATATAAGAAGGAAAGGGCAACTTTCCATACAGGGATACCTCCTGACATGCCACGTTTTCTCAAGCATTTGCACACCTTGCTTAAACCCTTTAAGCCCTTAGAGTGATCAGCATCAAATTTCTCCTTGTAATATCAATGCTTTGTAAAACAGAGTGGTCATGAGAATTACGGACATGATCACACATTGATATTTTATCAACTTCTCCCCACTACTTCCGTAGGAAATGAAAAAGGGCAACAAATGAGAATTTAAATTTTGATCCTAGGGTTTAAAGGGTGAAAGCAGTTTAAATACGAAATTAATTTGACAATTGCTTCAGTGTTGCATTGCTACGGGATGTGACGAGGTGAAGAAGAACGGGGTCAGGGGCAAAACAGAAACTAATTGCGGCTCACGCGGCTTGCACGCTATTACACACTTTTTACCGCGCTTTGCACCCACAGCGTATATTCACTTCAACTCTGATTGGTTCATTAGCACATTTGTATGCAATGTTACCAGCCCGAGGCTGCCTGGTACTCACGCGCCTACATGCTTTAATAACGAAACATGGGAAGGTCACTGGTCAACGCAAACGGTCATTGGAAGGATAAACCACACAAGCTTCGCGGGCTTCGAAAACCTTACTCTCGGTCCTCTGAAATCTTCTACAATACTCCTGGGCACTGGCCAGAGTAACAACTTTTTGTTTTTGGTTGTTCGACAAAATATCTCTAAAAAAAAATTCGATTTCTGCGAGAATCGAGTCGAGCAGAAATGGATCAAAAGATTGACCCACCTAATTTGTCCCACAGAGTCATTTTGTAGCAGCTAAGTTCGAGCAGAGCATCAACCCGTAATGCGGAGAAAACAAACAAAAAGAGAGAATAAAAGAGAAGAGAAGTCTTACCTGACAAGATGTCGAGAGAGTTTTGTGATAAGCTCTCGCCTGTGAATAGGCTGTTGTTCTACAAGAAACTGAATGTGTTGTAGTTGGGCGATTTTCTCTCGAGTGCTGCTTTGGTTTTCTAAGTATAAAAAAATACATAGGAAGTGAAGTGCTTGTTCGTCCACAATACTACCAATAATGTTGTGTTTTGTAGCTTCACGGGGTACAGAACTATTAAACCCATGGGGTTGGGCACAAACGGGACTCTTAGGTCCCACACCAGGTACCCTCCCCTCCCTCCCCATTCACACAACAAATGGAAGATAAACACTAGGAGTGGTTTCTCTTCTAGTTGTCCTCTTTCATCCATATCTAATATCCGAGAACAGTGTCAGTACAATGGAAAGCTACTTGTTCTTACGCTTTTGACTAAACATCAATAAAACCGGCACAGCAGCAGAAGTTGGACTACTTACGGAGAGCACTGGTCAGCACACCACTCATAAACTGAAGAAAGGGCTCAAAAAGAGTTGGTTTCATGAGGCGGTGATTGTGTAGAACATCCGCCATAACAGCTGACACCTCATGAGGAGAGTGTCTACCAGGGTGCAGAGGTGTATATGGATCTGTAAGGTCACAAAGAGAAATTATTAACATGCAAATTCTTCAGACTGATCTTCATACATTTCCTTAAAAAATTAGTTGAGAGAATTTGGTAAAAGATCACGTTTTCTCTTAACAACGTATCAATATTGTTATGAGAAAATTAATGTTGGTCAATATTGAGACTTGATCATCCGACATCATAACACTACAACATCAAACAGATGACTCCAACGATTGGGAAACGGTTTGTTTCTGAAATTTTCCTCTCTATAACCAGCTTCCTTTTCAATTATTTACAGAGAGATTTTTAAAGACTTTTCATATCTAAAATTCAATCAGCTATGATCATAAGATATTCATGCTGCAGCAAAACGAGCAGATTTCTAAAAAAACACCTTGCATCTAATGTCCCTCTTTTCCTACCAAGCGCCTTTTTTACGGTTTGTTTTCATTTTTTTTTTTTTTTTGACCAGAATTTATTATTATTAAATCATTAGTTTAAGAATCGGTGTGATGAGATGTAATTCTCTTTACCTTGTTGTAACCTATACAACAGTTCTCGATTTAAAAAGTGATGGGTACCAATTTGGTGGAGATCTTCTACATCTTTTCCTGTCAAAAAAAACACAAGGCATAAACTGAGAAAGGCACAGATAGCTTGTATTTTACTTCTTTATAATCCTCACTTTAACGATACCTAACAAAACCGAACATTCATATTGTGAAAACATGCCAGAGGACAACATAATTATATATACGATAATGCATGAGCTCTGGGGCCTTCTAAAAAATAATGACTGAGCCAAAGCATAAGGTCATTATTTTCAAGAAGGCCAAGGAGCGAGGGCATTATCTGTTTTAATGCACCTTTCCACTGTTTTAGAACCAGCAGGTCATTACTGTGGCCACTTAAATGGAACAGTAGGTTATTATTCGTAATAAAGACCTCCTATTCCACATCAGTGACATGCCCCTCCATTTACTGAAAATAATAACCTGTTTAAAACAATGGAAAGGTGAATTAAAGTGTAAAATAATAATCAATAGTAATAATTAATGGCAATAATAATAAACTAATGACAACAACAACAACATCAACTGTTCACATCTTGAGGCAAAATGAATGGACCTCTAATTTTTCGGTCTTTGCCCCAAATCCTATGATGTATTAAAAAAAAAAAACAAGAGAATAATATTTCTTGAGCCGTGCTTTCACAAAAGTACTGCCTGTTTTGCACACATACATACACACACGTTATTTCAACTCAAATTATTAGAGTAGCCCTTTTAAGCTAATATCTTGAGCGAAAAATGTATGAATGAACGAATAATAAATAAATAAAATTTCTAAATCTTTTTTTAAAATTAATTTTATACAATTTGTACATAAAGACTCTACAATACTACAAACTACAAGTTGCAATATTTACAATATAAAATTTCAAATTTTTCTCGAATTTTGGTTACTTTTAGTCTCACTCTATAAGAAAGGTTTTAGAAAGCTTAGAATGTTTACAGCAACATAATGCTTGAATGAGGATTCTCAAGAACACTTAAAAAGCTAACAAACCATGAATGTTGAGGAAGTCAATGCAGCGATCCACAATAATACAGCCAATTTCCTTTGAGTCCTGACTGCCAGCTGCATAAGGCAAAGAACCCTGACAAAATGAAGACACAATGATGAAAATGTGATGGAGAATTTCTGAACACACACTATACTGAAAATTGAGACAACTGCATTTTGGGTGCCATCCATATGGATATGTAAAGAAAACATACCCTGTTCGGTTTCCCACACATAATAATTTGAAAAAGTGAACTTAAGGGAACGCACTGGCATCAAGGCTGAAAATGAAAAAAATTTAAAAATGACTGGGGCCAACTGCGAACTAACTTACATCCAGTCAAAACTCCTTTTTAAATGCAAGATGATAGTTGTAACGTCTGACCTTACCTCTTATGTAATGGCCTCTGGTCATCTAATCTGTTTGTATCCATTCCGTTTGGAACAGGGAAACCATGAAAAATATTAGGCTCAATTACCACCCACTGTTCAGAAAATGAGCTGGCGCTCTTCCCCAAAAAGACTCTTCTGAGGGAGGAACAAGCCCAAACCCGAGAGAGCAGCTGATTGGAGCCTGGTAAAATATCAGTGTGTATTTTTTTCTGCCAAACTTAATATATCAAGTCACTTCCAATGAAACAATTTAACTCAACTTACAAGATGGGAGATTTTAAGTGCATCCAGTATAGCTAGCTTTGTCAGATAAATTGAAGAGTACAAGACTGCATCTGGTAAAGAGCTACTGTCTTCCACAGCCTGAAGAAAATAACATGAGAAAGTAAATTCAAGAGAGTCATTATGATTTTTAGAGTCCTAACTTCAAAGGCCAAGGAAAGAATTCCCAAAAAATATCAAATTTCTCTTTGCAAAATCCAAAGAAATAAAGGGTTCTATGCAATTCTGCCAAAGAAGTTTCATTTCAATGGTAGCATCATAGGATTCCATCATTCCAGACTTAAAAGGTAGAACTACACACAAAATCGATAGTACCATGTGAAAGTACTGCTGAAGAGGTTTCATTTGAATGGTCAAACCATGGGATTCCATCCACAGACTCAAAAGTGAGAACTACACACTGAATCAATAGTACAATGTGAAAGTACTGCAAAAGATGTTTCATTTGAATGGTAACATCATAGGATTCCATCTACAGATTTAAAAGTTTGTGTGGCAAAATATCTCACCAAAATGCGGTCAAAAAGTGAAAGGGGTAAAGTTAACCCGAGGACCATGAAAGCCTTGAAACCAAGGATTGAATGTTAAGGTCCTTCCAAGGGCCCCTGTTGCTTGTCTTATACATGAAAATGCTCATGAGAGTCTCTGGGCTTAAAACACCTTGGATCCTTGACTTCGCAATTTACTGGTTGTAAACAATAATCCCAAAGAGATAAGGAAGCCAACCAACACTAAACCTATTTGAAATCTGACCTAATAATGACTACAGTTCTTCCTTTATTACAATTACATTAAACTATAGGTCAGCCAATGCCAGAGAGCAAACTTTTTGAAAAAAATACAGTGATGTGAGCTAAACCTCATAATCTTTGGAGAAATTTCATAGCATCGAATAACCATGATAAATTAGCTGTTACCTTGTGAAATATGAAAAACAATATTCCATGTAGCTTCTTTGAATGGAGAAACTGTGTTAATCGACTGAACTTTGCACAGAGTTGTTTCAGCGGCAAAAATGGAGGCCAGAGTGGGCCATTTGCAGGCGATCCATTCTTACAAGCACTGCAAAAATATTGAAAACAAAATGGTGTACACGCAACTTTCATTATCTGGAAGTTACGTAACTAAACCCTCAAAAGTTAGCCTGCAAGCGAGCTCTCAGTGGCGGATCCAGACCGTCAGATAAGAGGGGGTGGGGGGGGGGGGGGGTGTGGGTGCTGGTCATCCAGTCTCTGAGATAACGGGGGCCTGGTCTCAAAAACTAAATTTTTGGTCCTTTGGACCTCAGTTTGGTCGAAAATTAATCACATAATTGACAAGCTCCCAACATCAGTGGCTTCATAGCTCAGTTGGTTAGAGCATCACAATGGTATCGCGAGGCTATGGGTTGAATTCCCATTGAAGCCTTGAATTCTTTCAGGCTTCTTAAACAATCACATAAATTGCCTTCACAACTGCAAAGATCATTCTTTACTTGATTCCAATCTTTGTACAGTGGTAAATTGAATTTTTAAACACGCAGTTAATAAAACCAAATTTTTGTGTCAAGCCGAAGATCCTGTTATGGGAAAGAGATTTATGATAACCTAAAATAATTGATAAACAGGTAGTTAACAGTCAACAGTCTCACACATCAGTTAACAAAAAGATTGAGATGTAACTATTTACTCACCTTGCTTTGTAACGCTCCATGGATGATTGTACATCTTGGCGTTGGACAGCTCTTAATAGCACATGAATGAAATCAAAATCATTCTTCCAAACGGAATCTAAATGGAAAATACAGCAAACTTGTTTTATAACATGTTTTGACCACTTCTTTTTTAACAACAAATAATATTCTTGTCATACTGCTTGCAAGCATCAGCTGTAACTGTATGATTCTTGTTATTTTTTGATATTTCTAGTTAAAGGAGAGAATCTATTTCAGACAAGCCCTGTTTTATGAGTCAGACATTGCTCTGAAAGAAAAAAAAAGGGCTGTCAAGGATTTTAAAAAAGATTTTACTGGGAAGAAACAGCCCCTTAGTACAAAGAAGTCTACCTTTGGGAATGTAAATGCCCTGCTGCATTGATCCACTCTCAAAACTTGGACCTCTGTAATCTGCCAGCTTGAATTAAGAATCAAAATCACAAAATTGTTATTTCAATCTACAAGAAAATATCAAAGCAAATCAGTCCCTTAGCGGGCATGGATGCCAAGTCTAAATGTGGCTATTAAACTGGCTGGCAAGGTGCATAATGAATGGCCAGAAAATCTGCACAAGCTGAAACTGGTACGGGTATAATTACCAAGAGGGCTGTTATTTTCTGGCTCATTAGTTTGTTGTGACTGTGGTTAAATTTCCCAGGAATTTAAATTTAAATTTTATTTCTTGGGTTTTTACTTAAGTTCTTGTGTAGTTTGTTGTATGTAAAATCGGCTCTCAGGTTAAACTAGTATTCAATGTACAATCAGTTAAAAAGGTCAGAACCCTAGCAAAAAGGTAATGCTAAACGTTTGAAAACTAGTTTGCACCTCAGAACATATTTTACCTCCTACACTGTACATATGCTTTATACATAAGTTTTGTGATCACCTCCACCCCCAATCCCCTCCCCTTCCCTCCCATCCCAGTATGTATGCTTCACACTGTCTCTTTGTGTACCCCAACCCTCTCAATATCCAGGTACTGTACACAGAAATCTTACCTCACTAAGTGTGAGCACAATTGTACCCCACAAGTGTGACCCCATCTTACCTCACAAAGTGTACCCCAACCCTCTCCACAGGAAAAAATAACGGATTCCCATTTTTGGATATTTTAGGGTATTTAAAGAATACCCAAAAAATCCCAAATTTGGAAGAGTGAGACAAGTCCCAATCAGGGAACTTGGTTAGGAATTCCCTGGTTGGGACTTGTCTCACTTTGCCAAATTTGGGATTTTTATGGGTATTCTTTAAATACCCAAAAATATCCAAAAATGGGAATCCGTTATTTTTTCCTGTGCTCAACATCCAGGTACTGTAAAAAAAAAACCTTACCTCACTAAGTGTGCTTTCAAAATCCTGCGTGTTGTGGGATTGTCCGGGTTTATCAGGAATGTGCACAATGTTAAAGAAAATTATCTCTACTCACTGGATAATGCAATATTATTGGTTTCCCTAATACTTATCCACTGCATGGTGATTTATCTGGTGGATAGCCCTATTTAAAGTTTGAACAACCCCGGCTGGGTGGATAGTGACATCACGGAAATTCAAAGCAAAAAGGATATGAGATCGAGCAGCTGACTGTGTGTTTTGTCTCCCATACAAAGCTGAGCTACCATCTCTTGTCGTAAGATTTCTTTTTCAGTAAGACCTGGAAAAAATCAAGATAGTAAAATGTTATGTCTTTTAGGAGATAAATTATATAAATCATTAAAGTCATGCACTGTAGAATTTTTTCCACTCTGTTAATGTTATTATTACTAGCTAATGTGAATAAAGCCACATCTCATTGCTCCTAGCTGTTGGGGACATTTTGCGAGAGAGAGACGTCTTCACTTTAACCTGAAAAATTCCATGTCCAGTATAAGGAAGGTCACATGACTGCAAGCTACAAAAGATCTACTTTGTATAGGTGTATTGACTAGGCAAGCAAGGGAACCCATTACTTGGAACCTGCTCTGTAGGCAACAGAGCGAACTCTGTGTAAAAAACCTAAAACTGATTTGTAGACTTTGAAATGTGGAAAAAATAGTAAAAGGCAGTAGTGTTACCTAAATGCAGTCTTGTGCTGAGAAGAGTGATGAGTAGAGTTAGCATTCCTTCCACCATGGATACTTCTGTGTCAACATCAAAACAAGGAGGACTGGACACCACTGGCACGCCAAACTTAAACCAGTGTGTTAGACTGAAACTAAAGATAAAAAAAAATAATAATGACTCCCTAACAAAAGAAATTGAAATTTTATGGCCAGTGACAATGTTAGCACTGTTTTAAAAAGAATACAGTGAATTCATAATCATCATCATTCATCATCCTCATTCCACGTCTCCTTGCCTGTATTCAGAAAGGCAAAGAGTACAGTAGATTAAACAAACCTCTCAATCAGGATATCAATAAAGACATCAGGATCCAAAAACATGGCACAGATCTGAAACAGATCAGAAGTGATTCTTTTATAAAAAAAAAAATCTTAAGTTTCTAAGGTATTTATCTTTGACCTTGCTCTTGAGATGCAATACATGTATATGTAGAAATTCAAAGGCAAAAAAGCAAAATTCCTGGACAACACAAATCAAGAAAAGAAATTTTCAAAACACTTCACCTGCAACAGGAAAATATCCAAATCCTGTATTGAATTGCAGAAGTGGCACTCAACATATAATCGAACTTGACTTCTGATTTGAGATCCATTACGTACCCATCTGCCAGCACGGATTTCACAAATTGCAGCCTGTGAATCATACATTTAGTTGATGTCAATATGATATAATGGTCTTGTTGAAAGAAATAAAATTAATTCAAGGGAAATAAGTTCTTCAGGTCTGTGGCACCCTCCTATGGTATCACAAGTCACTCTACCCAATTTATACAACAAAAGTGCTGTATTTCTCTTACACTGATTCTACGATTACATGTACAGAGCTGTAAAGTAAGTTGGCACCCTCTTGCAAGACGAGTCTTGACTTTTGAGACTCTTGTCTCATGACAGGGTTAAAAAACTTTAAGTATCATATGTCACAATTTTGAATGGCCCATGTTCACAACTAAATACTTCCGCGCACAACTTAGAAGCAGATCAACAATGTCATTTCTTAAAATAATGCTTTAGCTTTAAAACTTTGATCAAAGAATCCACTTAAAGAGAATTTCTATATTTTTACCTGAATGTGCAAAAGATCTTCACAAATGCTTCGCAACAAATGATGTGAAGGAATCACTTGCTCCAAGGGAACATCAAAGTGTGATACAGCCTTGTATTAAAGAGAAAAAATATTGCACTTTATGTGTTTAATCCATTCAGCAGGATAGTACTAATGAAGGACACTATTTCTAGGTCTCCTATTTTATTTCTACTTCTGGAGACATAACCACCATTTTATGTGGTCACTCAAGCCACGCCAAGGTCTATCCATTTGCAGGAAGAAGGCAGTACCTTTAAGACCCTGAGTATTGGTCAGAACACAGGGACTGAACCTGTTACCTCCTGTTTAGCAGTGAAGCCCTCTATCAACTGAACTAGTCTCGCCGCACATTGCATGATGAATTCACATTTTATTTAAAAATATTAAATACACAAAACAAATTAAACAGCTACATGTACACTGTATGAAGTAATACTAATTATTAAAAAAAATACATGTACCGTAAAATGCTTACTAGGCTTATAAATGCAGCAAGATGACGATGAAGAGGAAGATGAAATGTCACTTCTCCTCGCTGAGGCTACAACAACAATAAGATCAACTTGAATATTTCAACTTGTCTACAAACTCAGCATTTAATGTAACCATTCCAAATTGATTATGCACACACTAACCTTGCTGTCAACCTTCTTGTACCATCTTTCAAGAGCATCTATACTTCCACTAATCATGTTCTGGACACATTGGATATTTTTCTGAAACAGGTACAAAAAGTAACTTTTTAAAACCTGATCAACAGTGTACCAGTCCTCAAGGAAGTAGATTCATTACTCCATTCTGTTTGAGGGAGTTATAAAGATCTGTAATGACAAGTAATCTCTGATATTTTTCTAACTTTTAAGTATCAGTGTTGCAAATAATTTTTTTCTCTTGAAAGGACATATCATGTCCCACTCAGACACCATCTTGGTCGGACAAAAGAAAATTTTGGTTGGTCATCACCAAAACAAAGGTTGCCAGGCACTGTACATGTACATGCCATCAATTAGCAGGCAGGAAATTGAACAGCTGGGAATTTCTTTTGTTTCTTCCTCTCTCTTGTTGCCTGTGAAAGTAGCTAGGAAGTCATACCCATAGTCATGCAGCGAGGGAAAATCTCCGTCCACCAGCCCTTAAAGAGATCCCTAACATTCATATGGCACAATTTGTTTTTGAGCATTTTAGAAAATGATGTTTGGATTTTTTTGTCAAATTTCACTTGAACCAAATGTTGGGAGTGGTAGGGTTAACTTGAGTATAACTGTAATGATGATTAGGAACATACCAGAGTTATGCAAGCATTAACAAAGCTCCAAAGAGGAGATGATGCAGCTTCCAGCTCCACTGCAAATGCTGTATAGTATGTGTTTGGCTCAAACTCAATATGTCGCAGTAGCTTACGGCTGTTTAAGTTCATTCCTGTGTAGAACAATAGATAATAATCATTATGAAACAGAAACTGCATGTATGATACCTGTAATGCAAATTATGATTCTAAATGTACAAAATTTAAAAAACCTTTCTATGTGGAAAAAGATAACAAAATATAGAGTTTGTATGGGAGTTGACAAAAACAAGGGTTTGTAAAGGTGAGAGATGTTGGCTTATGAGAGGGTCCAATAGGAAAGCTCCCACTATGTAATAATACCACTACGTGCCGAAACATTAACAGAGTACTAGTAACCTCTCTAGAAACAACCTAACCTGTCAAGTGTCCAATGAATTTAAGCCATTGCTTGATGAGATCTCTGTTCTGCATAAACATCTCTGCTATTGTCTTGTGTGACAGGACATTGATGAAATCACTTACAATTGGCCAGTAACAATGATTCTTAAGTGTGGGACCTTCACAATCCACTACATCATGGTTGGAAACCATGTCTGTAAAAAAGAAGGGAATCAGTATCAGCAGACTTGGATATGAGTGCAAGATTGAGGGCAATGGTAAGTATTATTTTTTAATAAAAACAACACGGAAGTTTTTGTGCCTCTGATGGTAACTTTTTAGGACACTCTTATCCCTTATGTCTCTATCTGCTAGTCAGAAACAGGAAAAACTGAAATTCTTTCCTGTAAGGACTTTGGCATTTTAACGCCACGCTAAAACCTGATCTTGCACTCATAATCATATCTAGACTGTCATACCAGTCCAGCTTTGTTCATAGTCTAGTTATGAGGACAGTCACGTCTTTATCAACAGGAACTCTTACATGACTACACCTTTCAAATTCAGGTCTAAATAATTTCACCTTAGTTTGATACTCAATTTCCTTTGTCTCCAAGCTCTTTTCATAGAACACTTAGTCAGTCTAGGTGGTGTTTTTTTAGAAAGAGTTGACTATACAAAAGCAGTGTATTCGGTAGGCATACATGTAACATTCATATGGCTTTAGTCAGTCCCAAACTTTTCTCTACAAAACTGATAAAAACGTTTCTCTTACCTCCACGCCTAAATGGCTGCAGCAAAGGTCTTGCCATGTCATGTAAAACTTTGACCATGATTTGCAGTAAATTCTGCTCCTGTACTACTTTCTCTGCAAGGATTTTGTTACTGAATAACTGAACACTGACATGAACCACACGGTTTGACAACTGCTCCACAGCACGCTGGTCACCATTTTGTACCAGAGCCTTGGCTATCTTCTGATAATTCTGACAAAATACTCGTGTAAATGCTTCCTGTTGAAAATAATAATAATAGTAAGAAGAAGAAGAAGAAGAAGTAATAATAATAACAATAATAATAATAAACATCATTTATATAGTGCAAACATCTATATGAGTAAAAAATTCATGCATTGACATGTAAATGTAGCTGATTAAGTCTCACAACTTGTGACCACAACAATATTTATGAAATGTTGCCAATAACCACACATTTGCAACTAAAAATCTTAGAAAATACAAACCCAAATACACATGATAAAATTATCGTTAAGACAGATAACACATGACTATAAAGATGAATTATCACCAGATATTATTTACTTGGGGTTCAGATGGATTATAATCTGATTCAATCTAAAATTAGCTTTCAGTTCAATTGTCCATCAGACCTTGAAGGCATGCTGACAAAGGAATAATATGTTCACAGATTTTAATCAAGACAAAAAAAGAAGAGACTGTAAGGATCAGGGTTCCTTTATTTTGCATGGCTTCTTGGAAGGACTTGGAAAACATTTTGCAACTTCTCCTCCACAGGCCCATACTTTGAGACATCAGTGGAATGTTAAAACAATAAATACGTGTATCACCCGAGTGAATTGTTTTATTTATTTTGTCTTCAACTCTATACCTTCATCTAGGTGAAGCAACCATCTTTTAGTATAGATTTTGTCCAAAACACTGCAAATGATATGTACCAGTTCTAAAATAAACTGATCAGATCAAATTGGTTTATTCATTAACTACCTAGTGGCACATACCTTGTAGTCTGCATTTGGCAACAGATGAAGAAGAAATGTGACTATTTTCTCTGGAAATTCAAATTGTGTCACAAAGTCCATCAAAAAATCCAAAAATGTTACATTAGCAAAGTCATCCATACTGTCGGCAGACATGATACTTGAGCAAGAATTTGAACTATCCATTCTACCAATCGATGAAAGTGAAGGGCTACGAAATGACGAGGTACAAGAAGCAGTATAAGAAGTTCTCCTTTCCTTTAAAGTTCTTTCTACATCCATGATTTTCATCATCAATGACTCAGCTGCTATAGTTTTCATGGTGTTAGTGTCACATAACTGAACAAGAAAATTCACCAGGACCTTAGCATCATTCATATCATCTGATAATGGATCTGAGAAGTAAAATACAGAGATCAGTATACTATGTACATGTTCACTGTAGGTTTAACTTTTAAAGCCCTTGAGTAAATATAAATGGATAAATAAAACCTAATTTGAATTAAGGCCAACCCAAACTATTTCAACCACCTGAGTTGATTCAAACGCCAATCTCAATTCCAGCTGAACTAAATTCAAAATAAGAAAAATGCTCAGTTTGGTCAAACTACTTGCAGAATACTTTATTATGTTTTAGGTTTAGTACATGAAAAGTTCGGTATCTGAATCAAATCCATTCCAAAGCTTTTCCACAGTCGAAATTCCAGGCCCGGCTAGGCGTGAAGAATGGCTGAGCCGTTCCAAATTGAAATAGGCCTCGTTCCTAATTGATTCAGACGTCGAGCTTTTCATGTTCTTAATTCAATGTATTAGGTTTGGCTCAAGAAAAGATCGGCATCTGAACCGGGCCTTACTTGCCATCAGATGAATGACTTATGTACATGTACCTATTGCGTATGGTTCCAGTTCTTTTAGCTGTTGATGAAGCCTTACACAGAGCCTTGGAACAACAATTTGAGCCATGGCTAACAGTTCAGGAGGTGGATATTTCAAGACCGTGGTATCCTTTTTTCCATGCCGATGACAAAACCTGTAATGAAAAGATTTGTCGATACATTTTAGCCCCTTTATCTGAGCTCCTGCATAGAGCATGTTACAAGGATATGTCAGGGAACACACGACCATGCATCACAGATCTAGTCAATAGTAAACCAACTGAAGGAGTTCATAGAGACAAAAAGGCTAGAACCTTCTTCTTAATAACCCCTTTGAAAGCTAAAGGAGAATTTAACAAAATATCAAGAGTCGCTTACACTGTAGAGCTTTATTCAATGCACCCATTCAATTGTTATGGTAGTTTCATGGTGTTGCAGATGGTACAATCTCCGATGAAATTCATCATTCATTCATTCATTTATTTGTTTCGCGTACCAAATGGAGGAAGGATAATCACAAGTCACTTACATGCAGAATCTCCAGATGCAAATAGAGTTTTAGAGTGATTACATGTATGTCAAGGATGTGCTCTAGCAGTTCCCAGGTGGCCCATAGCAGCTAACGTTTGTTCAAAGCCTTGTAAGTGTAAATTTGTTTCAAATTCAATTTTAACCTTCTCATTCCCAGAAGTTGCCAAAGTCAAAATTACACAAAAACTGAAAATAGTAACTGTAAAATGCTGATTATCATATATTATTTAAATAAAAAATAAATGGTCAAAGATGCTAGACCCTTCCTTTCTTTTAACATTTGATAAAGAGGAGTATATTTAAGCACATATCCATCAACACTGCTGGATAGAGGGCTTTAAAATAAGGTAACCTACCAAGTTTAAAGGCTGAAACATCCAAAGAGAGCAATATATTACCCCACAAAACTGCAACATTATTTTTACAGATGTTTGTATGGTAGGGGGCACAAACTTGCCTCCCACTGCAACTCTGGGGAGCTATTTTTCTTAGTTTTCAACAAATCACTTTCTAGGCAAATTTGCTGATTTAAGGCTTCCTTTCCAGCCATGTTGACTGAGTTTTGCTATCTGGTCCCAGAAAAAAGTTGAGGAAACCATGCAAGGGTCTATTTTGCCCCATGTAAGGGATTCCGAAATCCGGGAAAATTTTGCTTGAGGAATCCAGAACCCTGGGCTTTGGAATCCAGAATACAGCTCAAGGAATCTGAAATCCTACTAAGGAATGGAATCCAGAATCTAAGTTCCACTGACAAAGACTGCAATCAAGTAACTGGAATCCACAATCCATGGCGTGGAATCCAGAATCCAAGACTGTCTTGGATTCCCTTAGATGGGGCGATCTATTTCATCCACATACTCAAGAGTTAAAAGACTCCATCATTAAATCTGGGAGTGGAAGGTTTATACATGGAGTTCATTGCATAATATAAACAAAAGCAATCAAAATCAGCTTATAAAATGATTACATTTAACAGTAAAACATTGCTCTAAAAATTACGATACATTAAAAGCTCTGGGTTCATAACATACTACAAATGGTATGGAATGCAACAAACTTAGCCCAGAACTTTCAATTTCTAAAGCAAAATGGTAAAGGTGATGATGTGATACAAATGAAAGCTATCAACAACGCAACAGAATTATGTAATTGCCTTATCTTCACACTTATCTGGAATTTTAAATACGCAATATATAGTCTGATTATAAACAAAAACATTAAAGGCAAAAAATGCCCTTGTGAAATAACAAATAAACTAATCATTGTTACTTCCTCACCCCTCTCTTTTCATAACATCCTCATCTCCGCAGTCACAAGCTCCTCCAGCCTGACTTTTGAACATATTAAAATCATGTCCTTCGTGATTTCCAGCGTGAAAACAATCCGCACATAATGACATACAAGGAGAAATGCCACAATCTCTACAGCGATACGCCACAAAATTCTTATTCCATACCAGACCACAAATAGTTGGTGTGTCGTAAGAACGCAACACATTTCTAAATTCCTCTGGAGGCCTTCCTCCAGCAATTAACCACAGACACCATTCTTGTCTTTCCGCGTCAAAAGGATGTTGAAGACTAAGTACACCGTCTAAAAAAGCTCGTATTTCCCTCTTTCCTTTCTCCGTGTGACAGTGAGCTCTGAAATTAGCAGCTGTGCTTTGCTTGGCTCTTAAAGAACCACCATCCGCCATGTTTTACTTTTGTCATCATTCGTTGTCTGGTACTCAGTGCTCATGCGTGAAATGCATAGAAAACGAGAGAGGACTGAGGCCAGTAAAACTGCGCTTGCGCGATTTCCTTCCAGTCAATCCAAGATGGCGACCAGTGCCGTGAGTACGACGGACCGGTTTTATTTCACCAAAGAACAATTACAAAATACACCATCTCGAAAGAATGGAATTGACCCAGAGAAGGAGCAAAGTTACAGGCAACAAGCGGCAACGCTGATTCAAGATATGGGGCAGCGTCTTTCCGTGTATCCTTTCGAAAAAAGTCGTTTCTTGTCAAGTGTTCGTCTACGAAAAATTGCATAATTATTGCAGAGTTGCAATGTTAGTTAAGCCAACGAAGTAGACTTCAAGATGTGATTTTTTTTTTAGTTGAACGGTAAATTAATACTTTTGCCACATATTTGAATTCCTTAACCCGTTTTTGTAGGAGCCAGCTGACAATTAACACCGCAATTGTGTACATGCACCGGTTCTATATGTTCCACTCATTCAGTAAATTCCATCGAAATGTAAGCTTTTCCATTTGCGTTGTATTTTACCACAATAATTCTTTTTAATATGATTAACTGTAGAATTTCCGTTTTTCTTTTTGGAGGTGTCTATGACTCACCTAACGCCTATCTGGCCTTTATCAATTTAACTTTATTCAGGTTTTCTTATACTAAAGTTTTGTACAGTCTGTAATATTTAACAATTCTTGTGCAGAATGTTGTGACTAAAACTGTCTGGACAGTTATTTCATAAAAATCCTTTACGTTGATGCTTAATTTGTTTTTTAGACTTGTAGAAGTGTTAAAGCAAGTCCCTTGGCTATTTATTGTATTCATTTGTACTGTTTCATAGCACCTAGCTCCATGTTGTCTTTTCCTTGCTGCTAAAATTGAAGAACAGCCACGTAAATTGGAACACGTTCTTAAGGTGGCCCATGCCTGTCTACACAGAGATGCTCCACCATTGGATCTAAAGAGTGAGGTACAAGCAGATTATATTTGTTTATTGTGCATTATTGTGCTTTTCTTTAAAAACTAATAGCCCACGTTCGATATATTAAAATTCTAACATGACCCTGAGGCTTACTGGTCATTTTTCCATACTTGGTTTGGTTTTCTTTGTGCTCAAGTCTCTTCTGGGAATTGCGAGACAATGGAGTTGTGAAAAATTTGCAGTTTTGACCCTAAAGACTCAGAGTCATGTTAGAATTTTAATGTATCAAAAGTGGGCTGGTAGATAATAATCAAGGTTTGTACATGTACTTTACTTATGCCAGCCAACTTTTACGCATTATGGGTGATTCTGATGCCTGCTGACTTAAGACATCGATGTAAGGCATCCAGGACAATTTCTCATGCATGATTCAGAAGAGTTGTTCTTAAACACAATTAATAGCAAAATTTAATTCCGTTTACCTGAAAATATTCCAAAAGCACCCTTAAGGTTGATCTCGTGTTAACACACCTAAACTGTTGCCTTTGAAGTAGCTTTGGAAGTGCTCAAAGGTCGGTGGAACAACTTCAGACATTTTCGACAACATTCAGAAGTCTTTGAAAATCGACAGTAATATACAGAAGTCCCTGTGACATGTTCAGAAACTCCAGTCATGACACAAGGTGAAAATCTCACACATTCGACTTGAAAAAAGTTGGCTTGTCTAGTATTTGTGTATGGTATGAGGGTTACACTAAAGTACCATGACTGTATATTTGCTTATTTCAACGCATTTAAATTGTTGCTCTTTTTCTTATCACCGGCATTATTCTTTGGGACAAAATACATGTACTGCCCTTTTATTGATTAAGGTGTATTTTTGCATTCAGGAATACTTGCAACAAGCCCAAGACTTGGTTGAAAATGAAAGCATCCTGTTACAAACTCTAGGTAAAGAAAAAACAGAGATACACATTAATAGCGGAGCTCCATGCGCATGCGAGCATAGCCCCATACCTAAGAAAATGCATTTATCTACCCATCAGGGAGATTTTGGTAATCACATGACTGTATTTCCAACCTACCGACCAACCGACAGCCTGTCCATCCACAACACAGGCATACCAGTGTAAAATAACTCAATCAACAGGTATAGCAACTCAAGGTTATTTTGGCAAGAAATCGCATAGCCACTAGCATCTTGTGAAGCAGAGAAAGAGGAAGTACGTACCAGGCCAGCGAAGCTCAACAAGACAAAGAGCAACAGAGAGCTAGAGCACGAGATAAAAAAACAAAGGAGATGTTTTATTTTGGAAGAACAACATGAAATTTTTGTAGCTGTGGTGAGAAAATGAGAAATGCTAGCGGCCACTAAGGTGTCAAAGAAAATGAGCGGCAGTGAAAAAACAAGTGAACTAAAACTTGACAACATTTCCTCTGCAAAACATGTAACTGGGAAGTTTGTGGAAGTTTTACACTGTATTCAGTTATTGTCTATGTAAAGTTCAAAGACCATGTTTTAACATTTCAATCTTATTAAGGTTCCCTCATTAGTAATTTAAAGTGTGTGCATTTTATTCTTCCTAGTCACAACTACATGTAACCCTGCATTTACTGGCAACCTTGCCAAGGGGTGGTACATATTAATCAAAAAGTTTTTGAATGATTGCAGGATTTGAGATCACCGTACATCACCCACATACTTATGTTGTCAAATGTATTCAGTTGGTCAGAGGTGAGTACACTTATTTCGTTCAATACATGGACATTACTTTGTGCATGATCCGTACTCCCAGGCAAAGGAGGTTGGCTATGTGCCAGATTAAACCTAGCTTGCGAATACAGCTGTCTCTCCTTGCTCCTTGTTGCTAGGGCCGTTCTGCAAGAGAGATGTCCATGCCAGAATGACAGAAATGCCATACTGATGACGTATGTGTAAAATCTGTGCAGTATCTGATAAGCTGCCCTGAAAAAAAGTCCCAAGCAGCGAAAGAGCAAGGAGTGACAGGTGTATTTGCAGGCTAGAATTAAACAACCTTACACCTAGAGAAATGTGATTTCAACTTTTGAGTCTGTGGCCATTAAAGTGATGCAAGAAATAGGCCCATCACATTTTGTCAGGGTTCACATGTAAATCTAGAGTACACTCATGCTTTGCTAATACATGTAATATTGATAGCCAGCTTCCATCTGAAAGGCCATCTAGTGAAATGTTGTGAACAGGAGACTCAAAAGTTTGAATTGCATTATGTAACTCACTTCTGTGGAATTACTGCCTGTTTGTAAAGTTGTAGGGGTCATAGTTTTGCTTCGACTTGCACTTGTTTTATTCAGGTGTAATTTTAAATGGTGAGTTCATTGCTCAGGTATAGGTTTCGTCAGTGTGGCTTAGAATTTGTAAGAAATTTTTTTCTTTCTAGTTTTAAGTTCAAAGCTTGCAATGATACCAAAAGTAAACAAAAGAGATCCAAGTGGAAGTTAAGCTTGGTCAATAAAATTTTATTATTATGTTGAAATAAATGCAGTGACTAAGCCCTTTAATTCTTCATTTGGATTACTGTATCAATGCATCATCAATTCAGACTCTAAAACCCTTTACTGTCAGTGTTATCTAGATCTGGTTGCAATGTACATGTATTTAGAAATTTATGCACTGGTGATGTACATTTTACTTGCACAGTGCAGGTCCATTGTATTTATTTAAGATTCAACTGTATGTAGTACTTGTAGTGAACAACTGAATATTTCTAATTTAACATTTCCCACTGCCCACTTCAGCAAGCAAGGACCTTGGCCAGACCTCCTACTTCATGGCCACAAACAGGTAGAGCCTTACAACCTTGCATCAATCTAATCATTACAATGTAAGGCTTTCTTGTTGAGATAAGCTACATGAGGATATCCACATAGAATGCTAGGTTGTAATACTTGAAAGATTCAAAGTCTTTTTATAATATTTGCATTTGGTGTTATTCCAGCAGTATTGTCTTCCTGTCATATACAACTGCTGTATTAGCCTTTTGGATTGTTATACAAATAATGTCATGACCAACAACGTCAACTGCAGAGGAGATTTCCCTGTACTTGTTCAGTTAAAATTCCATGTTCCAGTGAATATTTTTCAGTTTCACCATACTCAAGGCGGTTTCACTCCTGGTGTTCTGCTTTGATATTTTGAGCCTTAAAATATTCGAGTCTCAAGGAGCAAAAGAAAAGGAAAATTCATAAATTAACGTGTTTGTGGGTAAGAACAGATGTCCGAACTTTGGGGTTTGTTTACAACAAAGGTCATCAAAAGTCATGTGAAACTACCTGTGAAATCTGATGCTCAGAAGATCAATTAACTTTGACTGTCCTTAATAAGAGTTCCCTTTATGACAGAGTGCTTTGAGGATTTCTGACAATTTCAGCGGGGAATTTCTTGTCTGAAATGACCATGTGTGCTTTATTCTGTAGCCTTCACCTCACTACGCTGTGTCTCCAATACAAACCGCCTGTAGTGGCATGTGCATGTATTCACTTGGCCTCAAAGTGGTCCAACTGGGAAGTAAGTAATTAAGACTTTACAAGAGAAGGACTCTTCATTAATCCTTGGAAGTTTGAATTTCTTTGGTGATTTGTATAATTAGAAACCTTTGGACAACCCCAGTAATGTTTGACGAAAATTATGGAACCAAAAAGCTAACCCACAAGGAGATTGTAAATTTCTCCTGGAGTGTAAGACTTCATATCTTACTTCTTTCACTGGAAGAAAAAGAGTTTGTCTCTCAAATGTGATATGAACACAGATTCAAAGCTGACCAACTGCAACTGTTTGTCCTCTATTTTGTTTAATTGTCTGGTTACATGTACTTTTGTTGTCAGTGTAGTAACATTTGTTGATTTATTTATCTTTTTAGATTCCAAGGTCAAATGATGGGAAAGACTGGTGGGAATACATTGATCCATCTGTAAACAAAGCAATGTTAGATGGTATGGCTTTCATGACTTCTTTATATTGTTTGCATGTTTGCTGTTGATTGGTTTACTTCTTATGGGTAACATGCCTGGCTATACTGCTAAGGCATCCATTATATTTACCCCAAAGTAAGGGTTAATAATAACAATCTTAGTAGTAGTACATGTCCACAATGCAAGACACTTGTATGCATTTCAAATATCTTACAGAAATTGCTCAAGATTTTCTTAGAGTCATGGAAAAATGCCCCAATAGACTGAAAAGGAAGATCAACACAGTGACTAACTTAAAGGCAAGAAATTTGAGTTTTGTTCTTCTTGGTATTTGCTTTCATTAGATTTCAGCCACATTCTGTTTTTGTTTTGTTTTGTTTTGTCCCCCACTCTTATTGTGTCTATAGGATTCTCTGTAAAAGGGCTTAATTTGTAAAGGATTATAAATATTTGTGTTCGAGTTTTTTAGTTTTACCTTGTGAATGTAATAGAACATTAATCATGTGTGAGAGTGTTTCATCTGGTTAGCCAATTGCGAGAGAAGTGTTTAAAAAACGCGTTTGAGAAGAATTTTGAGATAATTAAATTTATGGTATAAAAAGCTAGGGTCCAGGTAGCTCTTGAATCAATGGTTTGTTTGAGTATTTTACGCAACTTTAACACAAAAATCACATTGAGATTTCCGTTGTTTCTCACTTCCCTTCCTCTTCATACATGTAGGGCCACTAAAAAAGGCGTGAGCTGTGGGTTATTACGGATGCTGTTTTGTTTGCATTTCCAGGGTGTATCACACAGCAAAGTAGCTAAAGGCGAGTCAAGTAAAGTAAACAGTGTAGCTAGTAGTGGTAACTTGGGACTACCTTCGGCTTCTAGTCACAATAGCTTGGATGGAACCCATAATGGATTTAATTCTCACGACGGAGGGCATTCGCAAAATGATTTGGATGCAAAGGCGTCCCATAGTAAGTCAAGACTTGATAAAGATAAAGAAAAAGAAAGGGAAAAGAGAAAAGAATCCACTTTGAGTAAACTTAAACCCTTGCCATCCTCCTCTACTGTGACTTCTTTAACTGGATCAGGCTCGTCTTCATCAGCTATGTCCTACCCGCCTTTACCTCCATTACCACCGCTTACATCTAAATATGCAACAGTCACTACTGCTAGTCAAATGCAACCCAGTGAATCAAAGGTTTCTACAACTGCAGCTCATTCTACATCGGGGATGTCATCGTCAGCGAAGGATCCGTTATCTTCAAGAAGCAAACATAGACACCATCATCATGATGAATCTCAACCTGCAAAGAAACACAAGTCTTCGCATTCGCACTCACAGCGATCTCATTCCTCAGCACATCGAAAGCCTGGGTCCTCCTCACAGTCATCGGATTCTTCACCGTCTGCAACCATTAAGCATTCCCACTCATCTGCGCACAAAAGCTCAAGCCATGCTGTTAAACCTTTGAACCCTCTTCACCCTTCGGCTTCACAAATGCCCCACACTTCTTCCCACTCCTCTTCCCACTCCTATTCACACTCCTCCAGGAAACCGCATCCGTCATCTCATCACACCTCCTCAAGCCATAAGTCATCTTCGTCGCATCACGGACATGGCCATTCTTCATCGCAAAAGTCTTCCTCGGGATCAATCGATTCTTCTAAAAAACACTCAAGTACAGTTAAACCAGTAGCAACAGCAACAGTTGCTAGGCCAATAACTCCACCGCCACCCCCTCCACCTCCCCCACCCGGAGTGGAATTTAATGTGTTGTCTTCGTTGAATGCGCCAGGAATGCTTGGTGTTTTTCCTGGTGCGGAAATGCAGCTCCCGGTTGGGCAATTTCCCCCACAATTTTTGCCACCAACCTTTACTTCAAGTGTGATGCCAGGTATGATGCAAGGAATGGTTCCCCCTCCACCACCCCCTGATCCCGAACCTTCCTCGCCCCCTCCACCACCCCCTCCAATGCCTTGACAGTGGTAGTGAAGAGTTGATCGCGGGCAGTTTATTGAAAAGGACAATCATTAGCGTCGCCTTAGAAAGCGTTCCGCGTCTACATGCTCCATGCGAACGTTGGAAATCTTCCAAGCACGACGTAGAAAATATAATTGATTCTTCAAGTTCAGTTAATAGAAAAAGGTGCAATCATCAGTGAGCTATTCCAAAGAGCCTCGAAAGAAATGTTTGAATACGTATTATCTTAAAAAGATAAAATCTTGAATCATCCAGGAAGCGCATTTTCCAAAATATTACAAGGAAACTGAATCTTTGATGTATAACTATCTTTAAAGTGACTGTTGGCTGTTAGGGTGCTTTGCGTGACAACGTAAACTCCTGCCCGATATTAACGGACGCAACCTTGTCGGCCAACAGCTCCCAACATTGTTGGATGTTACATGTTGCATGTTGCATACCCTGTTGCATGTTGTTGGAAGTTGTTCTATCTTTTCGTGCACCACTGCCAACACGGACACAACAACTCCAAACATTGTTGGTCCAACAATGTTGGGAGTTGTTGCGTCCGTTTGCACTAGCTTTCTTCTGATGTCGCTGGCTACTGAACTACGCTTGGGAGCGACTCTTAGAAGCTTGGCGTTTGCTAATTATTTTATGTATTTATATGCTTAGGCACAGCAAATTTTTCTGTAAATAACAGTGTAATTTTCTTTCTTTACATTATGTAAGGATGAACAGCCAAAACAATGAAAATAAGATATTACACTATGACGACAATTAAGCGACATTAAGTGGTGTCATAATCAAAACTGTATATTTACATATATTTTGCACAATGCCGTACAGTTTGTTACTCTACATTTCTACCTTCACAAGACTGCTTTTCAACAGCCAGGTAGCCTGGAGGCTTAAAAGCCCTCATGAACTAATAAAAATAAACGATCCACGGAGTCCAGAAGGTTCCGTTTGAATATAGGAATAATTTATTAACGTCTTACTTTGTATATCCTCATCGATAAACCCAATTAGAAAATCCAAAAGGATCTTTATTGATGCATCTTGAAGAGATTCTGTAGTCTATATCTCCTGATCGACGCGTTACAAACCGCCGTGTTGGAACAAAAAATTGCGGCTAGCCATTTCCTCGTAGGTGCCAAAAGCGAAGCTTTCCGAACGAGAAATGTACGGAAATCCTCTGGAACCTGTGAAGATTCGAGTCGTGATCGGAGCCATAAACTGATAGGAATTGAAGGAGCAATAATCAACACTCTCCATTTTCCTGCGATTTCGCCCCAACATCACTGGTTATTGGTCAGTTTGAAAACGGAGACTTCTTCTGTTTAAGCCTTCCATCTACACGTAAACGGCGTTTTCGGGAACCAGAAACGAAGTTTTTTTTAGAACGTCGGGTTCTCGTTTACGTGTGGACGGACGGAAACGGAGGCTTTTGAATACGATGACGTCGTACATACTACTACCATTACGCATGCCCTGTATTAAAGGGATGTTATCGTATTTCCATCGTTTTAGCTTTTTTCATCTTAACGGGCAAAAACGATTCAAATACGCTACCTGTGGACGAGCGTGTTTTTGAAAACGGAGATATTTTCCTCAGATTTCAAAAATATCCGGATACGTGTGGCAGTCATGGCCATAAGCGAAATCGTTTGTTTTTTACTATATATAGTAAGCTCTGCGCTTTTCAGATTACGGCTCCGACTCTGTTGCTGTTGAACCGCAGCCTATAAGATTATGTGAAGGGTGTGGCCTGCGTAGTAAGTGCTTGAAATTAATGGGCGTAAGAAAGAACTGGGCGCGCGAGGGGGGATAAAGAGCTTCCTCTCCCCTCGCGTGTCTCCCTCACGCGCCCACTTCTTCCAAGCGCTGCTACAAGGGTGCTACAAGCTCTGGGAGCTTTACTGGCGACTTTGGAATGCGAGAAACAGAATGACGGTGAACTGTCTCCGAAGAACTAAAAGCTTTGCTGGTCAAAGGAACAATGTACGAAAAATAAACTTCAAATCCTTTCACAATTACATCGACTTATCTAATATATTAATTTGAAGAACGTTGGCAGAAGTTAATTAACGTTAATATACTTTACTTTAACTATAAATTGTGAATTAGAATTATATCTGCAATACATCGCATTGTGTTTTTTGGTTAAAAGGAGTCTACTGTAGTCTGCTACACAACCGTTTTTACTGTCGTCACGCAACGCTCCTCCCAGATGTTAATCTAGGCTGATTTTTACAAATAAAAAGGTTAACTTTTTTAAGGAATATACGACACTGCAAACGGCTGTGTAGCAGACCAAGTCCACTGCAGTTAGCGGGGAAACTGTAATTTTAGGGTGTTGCAAGAGTTTTTTGTGTCCGTAACTGAAAAGGTTTTGGCTTGTATTTCTAGACTGCGAGCAGACTCTCTTTTCTTCAAAATTAGTGAGAGGAAGCGCGCGCGCGAGCGCCTAAGGCGCGAGAACCGAGGGCAGCAGATTGGTCATTTTCGTGTCTCGCGGGTTTTGCTCGACGGAGAGTCTGCGCTTAGTCTGCTGTAATTCTAGTAATGATCAAAGGGTTGCCGTATTGGTCTTGAAAGCCATTGTTTGTGGAAGTTCTAAGGGTCCGTTCGATTGATCACATTCCGGAATAAGAATACGCAAGGTTTTTTTACATACATCTTCTACCGTGTTTTTTGGGCCACTTAAAAAAAAAATATCGACGTTACCTTCGATGAAAAGCATTAGCTTTGTAACAGTTAACTGTGTTTGCGAAGCTACGAAACTTAGGAAAAGCACTCCAAGAAATGCGTTGTAATACCAGGTTACAGGCCTTTAAAACTCGTGGGTAACAGTTTCGATAGCATATATACTCGATGTCAACAGGCAAACCTTCAAAAACGATTCTAGTCCTGAATATTGAATGTAAATTGTCTCGTGATTTGATTGCAAGGCTTTGTTGGGCAGGCATTCATGTTACACTTGACCTCTGTGAAAGGCAGGTTACTTTTCAACTATGACTGCTGGACCAAAAGCAAGAAGCCAAACACCTTCGAGAAGCTTAGGTGCTATTTTCTAAGCTTTTGAAGCAAACCGAAAGTAAGAAGATCAGGTGTCTAGTTAGGCTCGATTACCAGCCG
The DNA here is from genome assembly GCF_958299795.1 of Porites lutea. Classification (NCBI taxonomy): domain Eukaryota; kingdom Metazoa; phylum Cnidaria; class Anthozoa; order Scleractinia; family Poritidae; genus Porites; species Porites lutea. The sequence continues at coordinate 762,817 of NC_133203.1, forward strand.
CTGTTTGGGGAAATGAGGCCACACTCATCCCCCGAAAGAACGCTCTCTTCGGGGAGGATCAAAGACCGGACCCGGGAGACGGCGGAAATCGAGCCTAGTGTCTAGTCTATTCTGTACTAAGCTAGCCCCGTGATGGTTAATTTGTTGTAATCTTTAAAGGTTAAGCAAAGTCAAATGTATTAATTGTTAATATTTAATAAATTGGCCAGCAGGTTTCACGTACTTGTTGTAGAAATGTTGAGAAGAGCGGACAGGGCCTATTTCTTTCCCCTTTGACGCAACACTGTAATTCACTCGCATAAAACAAACAATTAAATCACAGTTATCTTTGTTCAAAACAAAAAATCACAGTTATCTTTGTTCAAAACTCCGAAAAGATATCAAGCGTTCAATTCAGATCGGTTTAATCCCGGGGGTTTGTCGGCGATCAAAAATTAATCCAAACAAAAGCGGAATTAGGGGTGGACCCAGGGGGCCCTGCTCCCCCCCCCCCTTTTGTCCGGGAATTTTTTTCTTTTGTAAACGTGTGTCGAAGGGTACTTCGAGCTTTGTTACTTAAATATATTTTCTTTAATAGACATTGTTAATGAGAAAATTTATCGAACTTTGTCTTTGCCGGGAGGTTGCGCTCTCGCCGCAATCGCTTCGGCCACTGCTAGCATCATAAAGACCCTCCATAAAGTGTGAATTACTACTTTGACCACAAACACACCTGTGCTTTATTAAATATTTTAGCATTACTTGTTCAATATGGAATCCAGGCATTTGCTTAATTTAAGTGTCCAGAATGCACTAGATTGCACCTCAGAGAACTTCAATCTTTTTTTCCCGGAGGAGCATGCGCCCGAACCTCCCGCGAAAAGTGCGCCGTTCGAAGACCTGATGGGCACTATCGCGCCCATATTGCCACTGTATACTATATCTCTAGGCCCCTTCTATCACAAAATCCTCCGCCCGCCCCTGCATGATGTTTAAAAAAGCATAATTAGCAGGGTTATGGGGGGGGGGGGGGGGTGGGGGTGCTGCCTTTCGCTATGTCTACATTATAGCGGATAGCTTATCATGTCATACTGCAGCTTGAAGGACCTAATGGAATTTCGAAATATTTTCAGATAAAAGCAAGTTCTAAAGGTCTTGTATTGTCTAGAGAGAGTGTTTTTGAGAACATGGGCCTGGACTGGTTTTTCTACTTTGGACGGATTCTTCAGGAACCAGAATTCCATGAAAATCAGCTGAAATAGCGAGATTTAAAATATCTTGACATGTTTTGACGATAATCAACCTTCGTTTTTGACGGTTGACGGTAAACGGTTAAATCGAAATTAAATTTTAGGCCGTTTGACGGCTGACGGTAAACCCCATTGAAACCTTCCGCTCCGGAATCCAAACCCTTACCCTTTTATATACCATTTTTGACAGAAACGGTACCCCTTTCCCATAGGCTTTTGTCGATTGTGCTCAAAAAACGAGCATATTATGCTTCTGGCAGTGCTCAAAGGTTTTGGAAATTATGCCGCAATTGTGCTTGTTTCTCTGAATTACGCTCCTTGCATTTGAATTATGCCCCTTGGTTTTTGAGCCAAATAAAGGCTGAACCCCGGGTATATTTTTGTTTTATTCTTTTGTTTATTTATTCATCGCCTTGCCGTATGGATCAGTTTGCCGTTTCATATTTTTTTAAACACAAGTGTTCGACGAGGAGGACGCCATCTTTGATCATAGATCCCAGACAGCTCGCTATCGAGTCGTACGAATGGGGCCTGATACCAAGAAACATGACAACGACCGAACAAACAAACAAACATCGTTCATTCCACTCTCTGCAATAAGGACTGAACTGTCAAGTGATAAAATTAACAATAATGATACTATAATATATATCTAAAATGCAATGAAACTAATCTAAAAATTTGAAAGTAATAAAATCATTCGCCCTTTTGGTTCTAATGTAAGGGCGTAGACGTTTCTTGGCCAGATCTGAGATTGTATGGTATACAACGTAGTCGTCTTTCCTCAAGAAAGTTTCTAGAAACACAATTAAGAAAGTAGAAGTATATTCAGTACAAAATTACGACAATTTTTCACAACGTCGAAGGAAAACAACAGATTATGATAGCAGTGCTTTTCTTTCAAAAAGCTAGAAATTATGCGCGTTTTTCCAAATTATGCTAGCACAATCGACAAAATCCTACTTTCGTAAACCTTTTATTGACAAATTGTACCCCTTCCACAAGACTAACTTTTTATATTTAGTAACTCTTATTCTTTAACTACACTGTAAATTAAAAAGATCTGTTTCAGCCCCAAAGTGTCAATTCAGCCCTGAAGGCCAAAGTCTGATTCAGCCCTTCTTGGAGCCATTTGAGCACAATTTAGGCCAAAAAAGCTCTATCAAAAGGCTATTCCAGCCCACAGTAGGGCCCATTTCAGCCCTGGGACCAAATCAGCCCTAGCTAATTGGACTGTATTGGCCCTGATTTAAGGGAGCCAAATTAGACCCAAAAATAGGGCTGTATTTTACTCACCGAAACGGCCCTGTTTTTAGGGCTAAAACAGATCTTTCCGATTTAGAGTGTATAGTTATATGTCTACAACTTTTCGACTCTATCTTATTTCCTTCCCAAATAAATATCATTTACTCCCCAAAAAAACAACCAGAATGCCGCCTTAAGAGAAAGTTGATGTTGGTCTCTGTTGGGACTTGATTGATGAAACAGTTGAAATTTCAATGGAAACAAATAAATGAAACTGAAAACATTGCCATAGGAACAAATTTTAGCTGGCTGGAAAAGTATTGCCACTATATGCCGTTGATATTTGGCTAATTATAATATTTTTTCTTCTCTCTCTTCACAATAGCCGCTGCAACGCAGGCTTTATCTTTACAGAAGAGGAGATGTTTATCCTGCGAGTTCAGGCATCTTTCAAACGCTTCCCGCCGCCCACCTTACCCCTTAGCTGGGGGCAATGAGAAGCGCGTGAATTAGCCCGCCAAGCCAGATGTTAGTTAGTGATTTTCACAAAGGAAAAATGAGGGTTTCATATTTTGTTTACAGTTCTTTTAATAATTTCCCCTTCTGATTTGAACCAAGTTTAACAAAACAAAACTGGTTTCCTTGATGCATAATAAATATTTAATTACCTTTGAAAAGGTTGCAGCTACAGAACCATTCTATATTTGACGACTAAACTTCTCTCAAGGAGCTGTCTATCAAAAAATGCTCAACGCGTATGTTAATGCTGTGAACATTGTTAGGCTTCTACTGTTATATTTCTGTGTATTGCAGTTTGTTCTTCCCTCCGGAAAATGTTATTGTACAAATGGAATGTGCGAGACAAAGTCTGTCTCTCTGAAAACCGACACCAAACATAATTCTTTCCTTGATGGATATGTGTTTGAGACTTTGAACGTTTCAATCTGGAAAGAATTTTTTTACGTGTGTGCAAGAAAATGCATGTGCCACTCCTTTAATTTTAACGAGCTGAAAAAAACTGAAAATTGTGAGTTGAGTGATGGAACTTCAAAACTGGACTCGAACTCACTGAAGGAAAAGAATGGTGTGACTTACTACGAAATAGGGAGGTCATACTTCGACCAAAAGGTAAACGTTAGTCATAAGACAGTTAGTTTGGTGGTGGAAAATTCCGAGAGGCGGAAAGCGTACATTGTGAAAAGATGGATGAATCGTAAGAGGGCTTAAACAACTAGCTATAGGGGCACGTACAAATCGAGTTTCACAAAGATTAAATGTTGGGATTAACAATTCTATCTTTTATTTCTTATCACAGATTTTTAATTACAGTAGTTGTCCTTTACTAAGAACTGGCTTAATTGGCATTCGCTTCTAACAAGTAAATATGCAAGACTTGTTTTCAACTAGTAAGCTACCAGGTATCCTTTTTGGCATTCTGCTCGGTCGCTTATGGGACGTTTGGCTGTGTGTGGAATTTATCTTGTAGGTTTTACTCGACAAAAGAGTCTTTGCGTTTGTTACCCCGTTGTTATCGACAATTTGTTTGGAAAATATAATCCTGCACCCCTATCTTGCTTTCCCACAATAGTTTCTCGTATTAAATGTTACAAATCCAAAAATTCCTTTGAGAAAATTTTAGAATAGCAGAATGAAAAGGTTTCATTTGACTGGTCACACCAGAGCAGGCTTTCATCCACGGACTCAAAAGTGAGAATTATATTAATATTACATGTCGCATGATTAATTTTGCGAGACAATGGGATGACTAAACTGACTAAGACCTTGTTTCTCTGTAGAGTGGTCTTCATCAAAGCTGTTCTTATCAAACTTGTCATAACAAGTGCTGTGAGTCCAACCCCTGTCAACACGGAGGCACGTGTCATGAAGTGTGTGACGTCACAAAGAGAAGATTCAACTGCACATGTCTACCAGCCTTTGGCGGACACAGGTGTCAATTATTTAAGCCTCGTTCATGTGCGCAATGGAATCTACCACATTATGGACTACAACAACATTTTGTTTCCAGTCTACTGCGACTTTGGTTCTGAGCCTGGCATGGCATGGACTCTGATCCAGTCCCACTCCTTCCAAAACAATGACGCGTTCAAAGATAAACCATTCTACCTGCATGACATGCCAATCAATCAACATGTACCTGAATGGAACAGCTACCGTCTGTCAATGTCCCGTATAACATCAATCCAAAAGTTCTCCACCCACTGGCGAGCCACTTGTAATTTTCCAACAGATGGCGTGGACTACCGGGATTACTGGAGGGTCTCCCTTACTAATTTGGATCTTCTTGTGAAGCTTCCAATACCAATCTCGTGTGTTTTCGCCGAGTTGATCAATGTCCGTGGAAATAACTGCACCAACTGCACAGTTGTGACCGGCTACGGTAAGGGAATGTCTCTGCACATGGACAGCTGGTTTAGCTACTTAGAAGGCTGTGAATTTGATGGACAGCCTGGGGGAGTACATAACGAAGACAACTTTGGTCATTACGGTTTTACTAACCCTGCTTTCCGCTGCACCGCCTCAGTGAATTCGACTTCTCAGTTCTGGCTCGGAAGTTTTTAAGTATGCGTGTAAAGAACATCGAAAGTTGATTCCTTTGCTATCACATTCTTATTATTGAGCCAGAGTTAAACTACAATAAGAACCAAGTCTGTATTAACAGATCGATCACGTTTATGTAAAATGGTACGCGCGTAATTTGTACAAGGTGACAAAAAGGTTCCCGTAACTTGCCATTTGCTATTTCGTTATACCTACAAAAAAAATACTAAAGAAGTATCATTTCAGGTTCATCCATATGAATTATTTCCAACGTGCAGTTATAATCAGTCTCTTCATTTCTTGATCATGATTTAAAAAAATTATGAACTTGACGTTTGCTGTTCATCATCATGATCATGATCATCATTTATTAGCCTTTGTGTTAGAACAAATTTTAAAGGATACTGCAAATTGTTAGGCGAGGCCTAGGAGACCTGAGGAAACCACCAGGCTTATAGGAGAGGCTACCTCAGTTCGCAGTAAATGTGAATTTTAAGTCTCTCCAAGGTGACATACAAAATCTTACTAACGTTGCAGTAATTCTTCAAGAGTGCAATTAACTTTTTCGTATTAGTTAAAGGTCAGGTAGAAATATTTCAGTCTTTGTTTGCAATTTATGTGCTCGTATTATAGTTACAAAA